>NC_092347.1:51293779-51587981 GCF_963676685.1 Mytilus edulis
ATAAATTCAATGAAATGATGAATTTTCTGTTTTGAAAGGCGAAGGTGTGTGATCTTTGGTGGAGTAACATACTGTCCTGGAGCATATTTTCTAGCTGCATCAGTTTTGTAAATAGTCAACCCTTCAATAAAACTTAAAAGTTCAGATTTAGAATGTTTCTCTACTATTAATGACAAAATTTGGACTTTAGTTTAGTAATCTTCTGCATTCTTGTAGGCAGATATGATTGCCTCTGTAACTGCATCTTTTTGTTTGGTTTCAATGGTCTTCAATTTCATGCTTTGATACACTTGAGTCATCAATTCTACACCTTGAGATGTAGCAATGCTTTCACATATTATTTCAAATGCTAATCTTGCTTGACGTATATAATACATTTTTGTCGAATACTGTAGGTCTTCTAGGTCTAATGGTGCTTGTGATTTGAGAGGTGAGTATTGCCCAAGAGACATCATTTCCATTGCCCAGTTAAACATATCTTTCTGTGACCTTTCGTCTTTGGACCAATTGGAAGAAACTGTTGTTTGTGATGAAAACATATCAGGGTCTGAAAATAGCAAAAAGAAAATACATGATTATTTTGAAGGATAACAGAGTCAGAGAGTTTACACCCCTACTGCTGGGGTATAGGGGTGGTAATTTTGATCACATGTGGACCAATTCAGAAAATAGGTACACAAAAAAAATGCTCCACAGGGCACAGCTTGATACAACCGCAGTGGGAGAACCCTGAACAGTTGGGGCACAACATTCAAGCTTGATACAGCTCTGAATTTGGATTGTGATTAAATAATTGACACAGCACAGGTTTTAAATTAGATATTTACCAATTACATGTATTGTCCAAAATCTAAATACATGGTTAGATTGAGCATATTAAAGAACCCCAAGAATTCAATTTTTGATGACATCAAACAAAGATTAATTTTGGACCATTTTTACCTCAATGTGGACTAACATGACTAATTTGATAACAGTACCAAAAATAAAAAAATCTAAATACAGTCAGATTCTGCATATCAAATAATCCAAATAATTCAAGTTTTGATGAAATGAAACAAAATTTAATTTTGAACCCTTTTGACCTAAATGTGGACTAATTTGATAACAGTACCAAAAATTAAAAATCTAAATACAGTCAGATTCTGCATATCAAAGAACCCAAATAATTCAAGTTTTGATGAATTCAAACAAAATTTAATTTAGGACCCTTTGGACCTCAATGTGGACCAATTTAAAAATGTGGCCAAAAAACTTAATTCACAGTTAGATTCAGTATATCAAAGCCATTCAATTTTTGATGAAATCAAACAAAGTTTAATTTTGAACCCCAATTTGGACCAACTTCAAAATTTGGCCCATAATCAGAAATCTAACTGGACCAAATTAAAAAAGGGGCCAAAAATTCAAAATCTTATTACATGTTTAGACTCAGGTTAGTTAAGAACTCCAATAATTTAAGAACAAAACCCAATTTATAATTGGTCAGGAAATAAGCCATTTATGCAAGGTATTAGAAAAGTCTTGTTTTTGCCCCTAATTCCTAAAAAAAAATGCTTATTTGGACCCTTTTTAGTCCCTTAATTCCTAAACTGTTGAGACCATAATCCCAAAAATCAATTCCAACCTTTCCTTTTGTACTTTCAAACGTTGTGTTTAAATTTAAGAGATCCATTCACTTAAACTAAAGTTATTGTCCAGAAACTTAGTGTCTTCGGACAACGACAAAGTGATACCAATATATAACATTTTTACAGTTGTATAAAAAATACTCAATTAGATTTACCGTTATAAAGAAACCCAAAAGTATTCCCTAATTTGTAATAAGAATGTTGGCACCTGTTTCAAAATTACAGGTAGAAAAAAATAAACAGGTGCATTCTTTGAGATATAATCAATTGAAAATTTTTCTGAAAATGACTTTCTCTAAATTGTTCAGCATTTAACATAGACACACGTTTTTCTTTACAAAAGTCTTTGCAAAAATTACAAGGGTTTTATAAGAATTTCAAATATGGCTTTGAACTATACAAATGTGTATGCAGGTGAGATAAAAATTGTTTACCTGAATCCACAGACATTGCTAACTCTAGGCCTCTTCATATTTGCTATCAGACACCAGTTCTGTAAAAGAAAATAAAAATAGTAAACTATACTGCAATATTATCAAATCATGCTTAAACTGTAAAGGAAGACATGGTCATAATATAATATTTTGTCTCTTGACACTCACACTACATTTTCTTGCTTAAATAAAACAGAAACAGCCTTAAATTCCTCAGATAAAACTCTCTTTATATTGTTGCTGCCAGTATTTATTTCCCACATAAAGAGAGATATTTCTTGTATCAAGTGCATCATACTAACAAGCATTAGCCTTTCAAAAAGGGCTAAGTCGACTCTTAGCTGATGAAAATGGAAAGTGCTTTCGCTTTGTAGATTCATTTACTAGAATAGCCACGTGTATCAATCAACAAATTTTACCACACACTTGAGGTCACACGTTATGAAGTAGTATATATCGTTTAACGTTGTTGTTTACGAAACTCAAGAAGATTCGACTATTTATAGATAAAAGTTACCTGTGTACCAATATCATGAATATGCATGATTAATGACCAGGCAAAATCTAATTGCTAAAATAGAGAGGACAAATCCGATACTCTACGGGATTAATTGTTTGCCTCCAATAAACAAATTTGCCCATATAATTTCAGTGTGCAGTAAACTCATTGTGACCTTTTTAATAAAAATATGTGAAACTAGTACATATTTTTGTTTAAGGGCCAGCTGAAGCATGCCCAAGGGTGCAGGATTTTATCGCAGTATTGAAGACTTATAGGTTGTCTGCTCTTTGATCGGATTCTGTTGTCTCTTTGACACATTCCCCATTTCCATTCTAAATTTTATTTATGTCAGTTATTTGTTAAAAAGAAATAAATATTGATTATTACATTGATACCAGTGGATTATCAGATTTATCCAATCTCGATAGTTAAATTATCAATTTTAAAGTCCGAGCCTTGGCGAGGACTTTAAAATTTATAATTTAACTATCAAGATTGGATAAATCCGATAGTCCACACATAACTATGTAATAATCTGTTTCTCTAATGATTAAAAGATAAATTTTCCATTTTTTCTAAACAAAAATCCCCTTTGAGTGCCTTCCACTTTCCTCGAAGTTGTCAATTTCATTAACACCAATAAATGTGAGAATATTTTGATTCATTCGGTGAGCTGAGAAAGGTTATGACCCTTAAACTTAGCCAATCATCTTTTGAGATCACCGGCAACCACACGTTGATTAAAAATATTTTATACAAAAAAGAAAGGGATATATTTCAATAGAATTAGAGAATGGTGTATACAGATTGCATATTAATGATATTATGCTTATAAGGCTATATATACATTCATTGAAATCATAGTACAAAAAGAAGTTCCTCATAATATGTTTTTTTTTTACCAATATTTAGTTTTTACTGCACACTTGACACCAGGAATCAATTTACCGGTAGTATAGAATTTTGAACCTTACCATGAATGTTTGCTGTAATTCAATTCTCCTTTTTTGTTCACAAAAACCTGTATTTATACTTTCAGTTTCTGTATCAATAGCTTCTGAATCTATGGACATGGCTACTTGATTTTTGTCATTCATAGTTGCAATTTCTAAAATAGAAACAAAATTAATAATCTACTGAAGAATGTGTCTACAAGATATGAAATATAACACAACGAAGCATGAACTGATAAGTTAGTTGATGATTTGGCAGTTCAAAAACTATTTGATTTGATATATTTCTTATCTTTCCAAGTGTGAACACAGATGAGTGTGGATAGTATGTTTGGATGTTTGACAGAGTCTTATGACAAAAGGGAGTTCTATGTTTTCCTATATGGTGTTATTAACTGTGTTGCACGATGACAACCAACCTGAGCATTAGGAATATTGTTTATTTAATATTTAGTTTTTATGTTCAAGACGGGCAAGGAAGAGACAGTAATTACATTAATTACCAAATGATTATGATAGAATTTGTTCCACATCTTTGATTTTGGATGCATTTTGTAGATAGGAGAGCAACACATAATAGGTTCATTTTTTCAAAATGGTAGATGATATATAGATTTGATAACATGATATAAGAAGCCTGTAATTCAATGGTTGTCGTATGTTTGTGTGTTACATATTCACTTTTCATTTATTTTTTGTACATAAATAAGGCCGTTAGTTTTCTCATTTGAATTGTTTTACATTGCATTTCGGGTCCTTTTATAGCTGATAATGGGGTATTGGCTTTGCTCATTGTTGATGGCCATATGGTGACCTGTAGTTGTTAATTTCGGTGTCATTTTTGTTTCTTGTGGAGAATTGTCTCATTGGCAATCATACCACATCTTTTTTATATGTATTTGCTTACTATTTATATGGTTCTATTTATATTATTTTGTGGTGAATTATCAGAGTATCATTAGTAAAAATTTTTGTTAAAATGTTCCTCAGATTAGAATACATTTATTGGTTTTTAGTAATGACAATGCCTGACATGATGCTTGGGGCTAGATGATCTAGGAAGTAAACCTTTATGCTGATTTTTATCATTTCTTTGATAATATCTCCTCCAAATCCGGTCAAAGCAAAGAAAACTTTTGACCAATATGACAATGATTTCACCAAAAGAACCTTTGTGAGCTTGCTTCAAAGACTCATAACTGTTCCAAAAGTAATCTGATAGAATTTCAAGCATGTCAAGTGGATATTATCAACAGCTACTTAATTAGTCTTAATATGTCTAAAAATCTACAAATAGTATTCAAAAGGTTATGCAAAATTATTCTCTTTTCATTTTTTCTTTGTTATATGGATACAAATATATAAGTGATACATGTACCAATACAGTATTTGTTGTAGTATGAAAGTGTAGTAATTAACATTTACTGTAACAATGTTAATTCACACAAATTAAGAAATAAACAAATGAATGAACAAGAATGTGTCCAAAGTACACGGATGCCCACTCGCACTATCCTTTTCCATGTTTCATGGACCGTGAAATTGGTTAATAATCTAATTTAGTATTAAAATTAGAAAGATTATACTATAGGGAACATATGTACTAAGTTTCATGTTGATTGGACTTCAATTTTATCAAAAACTACCGTGACCAAAAACTTTAACCTAAAACTCCCACTTTCATTTTCTATGTTCAGTGGACCGTGAAATTGGGGTCAAAAGTCTAATTTGGCTTCAAAATTAAAAAGATTATATCATAAGCAACAAGTTTGTTAAGTTTCAAGCTGATTAGACTACAGCTTCACCAAAAACTACTTGACCAAAAACTATAACCTAAAACTCCCACTTTCATTTTCCATGTTCAGTGGACCATGAAATTGGGGTCAAAAGTCTAATTTGGCTTTTAAATTAGAAAGATCATATCATAAGCAACAAGTCTACTAAGTTTCAAGTTGATTGGACTTCAGATTCATCAAAAACTACCTTAACCAAAAACTTTAACCTGAACGGACGGACGCACAGACGAACGGAGCCAGAGACCAGAATTCATAATGCCCCTCTACTATCATAGGAGGGGCATAAAAATGTTGAACATGTACAATGAAATATAGTTTTAGAAATCTATTAGGCCAGATAGGCCTTATATTTTTTTTTTTAACATTAAATTGAAGGACCATTTATACTCAGGACCTAGTCATCAGTAGGCAATAGGTGTATTAAAACAACCTAGCATCATATTGCTAGTAGCGGGAGTAGCATTGTCGGGTAAATTTGGTCTTTTTTTTTAAATTTGGTCAATGGATATACATTTGTATAATGTTTGGTTCAAGTCGAAATAGAATGCTTTTATCTCCCTATTACTTACATTGTACATAGAGGTGATACTTCTTTGACAAATCCTTGTACATGAGAGTTGTCTGTCAAATCTTTATTTCACAAAGAATGAATTGCATAACAATGAACTGAGCTCAAAGCAAAGTACTTTAACAATACACTTAGACAAAGAGCTAAATCCAGTGATATACTTTGTACTACAGGTCCTTCATGAACATCCATCGACCATAACCATATCTCAATAACATGCCATACTATATGGTTGGATAAGAAGTCCTGAAAAAGACATCATTTTTTTTAATCGTATTTTTAAGTATATATGCACAGGTTAAAACTTTCTTGAGGTATAATCATTCAGTATCTAGCAACTATCAATTTGCTTCATGCACAAATTGATATAGCTTGAGTGCCCCTCTGTTGGAAATAAGAACACACCTCCACCTAATGTTAGTTTTCAACTGATAAACAAACATTCAAAACTATAAAATTGAGAATGGAAATGGGGAATGGGCCAAAGAGACAACAACCCGACCATAGAAAAAAACAACAGCAGAAGGTCACCAACAGGTCTTCAATGTAGCGAGAAATTCCCGCACCCAGAGGCGTCCTTCAACTGGCCCCTAAACAAATATATACTAGTTCAGTGATAATGAACGCCATACTAATTTCCAAATTGTACACAAGAAACTAAAATTAAAATAATACAAGACTAACAAAGGCCAGAGGCTCCTGACTTGGGACAGGCGCAAAAATGCGGCAGGGTTAAACATGTTTGCGAGATCTCAACCCTCCCCCTATACCTCTAGCCAATGTGAAAAGTAAACGCATAACAATACGCACATTAAAATTCAGTTCAAGAGAAGTCCGAGTCTGATGTCAGAAGATGTAACCAAAGAAAATTAAAGAACCTTAGTGAGCACGCTCACATACCCCACGTCCCCACATTGTCATTGGAGAAATTAAATAAGTGTAAGAAAAAAATAAATTGTATAAGAAAAAATATTGAATAATAATTTCCTGTCAATATGCACATCAACATAGTATGTCCTTATTATCTACAAAATTTCATGAAATTCTGTTGTGTGGTTTCAGAGGAGTTGCGATGACAAACTGTTGCAGTAGTACAATAAAGTAAATAAGTTCAAAGGGGGGTAACTCCTAGAAAAAAAATTGAATCGTAATTTCCTGTCAATATGCACATCTACATAGTATGTCCTTATTATCTAAAAAGGTTTCGTGAAATTCTGTTGTGTAGTTTCAGAGGAGTTGCGATGACAAACTGTTGCAGTAGTACATTAAGCAAATAAGTTCAAAGGGGCGTAACTCTTATAAAAAAAATTGAATCGCAATTTCCTGTCGATATGCACAACTACATAGTATGTCCTTATTATCTAAAAAGGTTTCGTGAAATTCTGTTGTGTAGTTTCAGAGGAGTTGCGATGACAAACTGTTGCAGTAGTACATTAAGTAAATAAGTTCAAAGGGGCGTAACTCTTATAAAAAAAATTGAATCGCAATTTCCTGTCGATATGCACAACTACATAGTATGTCCTTTTCATCTGAAAAGGTTTCGTGAAATTCTGTTGTGTGGTTTGAGAGGATTTGCGATGACAAGAAACAGGACTGACGGACGGACGGACGGACGGACAGACGGGTCAAAAACATTATACCTTCCGCAACTTCGTTGCATGGGGTATAATAAACAAAATGACAATATTACATAAATAACAACAGACTACTAGCAGTTAACTGACATGCCAGCTCCAGACTTCAATTAAACTGACTGAAAGATTTTGATTTCATCATATGAACATCAGGCACAATCCTTTCCGTTAGGGGTTTAGTATCATACCATCATAACATATATGAGAAGAACATAACCCGTGTCATGCCAACAACTGGTTTTTGAATAAATGTATAAATGTGTTTAGTTCCGATGCAAAGACCCTATAAGTGAATCAATATTAACACCAAAATATGCAATCTTTAATGACCTGACAACAGTATCGTAACTATATCCCTTCTTATACCTGAACGTATAAGAAGTCTGCATGTTGAGCTATATTTACGAATGATGTCCTTATAACAATGATAAAATTTAGTAAATGTTTTGACTAGTTTGTGATATCGAAAACCCTGGTGTAATAATTTTTCAGTAATACATAAATTTCTCTCGTTAAAATCTAAAACATTGTTACATACACCAGCAAATCGTACAAGTTGAGATATATAAACACCGTAAGATGGTGACAAGGGAACGTCACCATCTAAAAATGAATAATTAACGATAGGAAATGAAAAATCATCTCTTTTATCATAAATTTTAGTATTCAGCTTTCCGTTAGTGATATAGTTATCAAGATCAAGGAAAGGGCAGTGGTCATTGTTAGTATTAGCTTTATTTAAAGTAAGTTCAACAGGATAAATTTCTTTAATATACATACTGAAGTCGTCATTATTGAGAGTCAAAATATCATCCAAATATCTAAAAGTATTATTAAATTTGTGTATCAGATGTTGTTTCGATGGGTCTTTGCTTATTTCTGTCATAAATTGTAACTCATAGCAATACAAAAACAGGTCCGCAATAAGTGGTGCACAGTTAGTCCCCATTGGAATTCCGATAATCTGACGATATTTGGAATCCCCAAAGCGAACAAATATGTTATCAAGTAAAAATTCAAGGGCATATCAGAGCATGTCCAATTGACATAGTTTTTTTGTTTATTGCTACTAAAAAATGACCTAAAAGAGTTTGAACATGTATATTCACATTCTGACTTTTTAAATGCCCATTTAATTAGGTGTGTGAATTTTTTCTTAATGAGAATGTGAGGCAATGTGGTATACAGGGTAGAAAAATCAAAACTTTGAACAGATTCAAAATCACCAATATAAGCATGCAATTTATCAAGTACTTCCAGCGTGTTCTTGATACTCCAAAAGTAATTTATTCCACTATTTTCAAAGGCCTTATTTGAACAATTTATTATCAGGATTTAATAGTACCAAGCGTGCTGGTAAGAAGAATAGACAATTTAGTAGTGGAACAATGGCTTGAAGACGAAATAAATCTATATTTGTAAGGTGTTTTGTGTAGCTTCGGAAGCCAATACATAGTTGGGACTTTCATTGTATTTGGCTCTGCTTGCAAAGCGGTAGCTAAAAGTTTATGTTTGTTACAGATGTTGTTTTCTGAAAATGGAGTCAGTTGGAATGTTGGTAAATTGGTGATTTCTTTTTTCAGAACCTCAATGTAAAATTTACGTCAAACAATAATAATATTATTAGCAGCTTTATCGACCGGTACAAAAACAAATTTCTTGGCTTGTTCTTTTAGTTTATGTTTGATACGAGAAATAGGTTCATTGTGGTTATTGTTAATAGTAAAATGTTCTTTAAAATGTTGAATACATATATATCAACTATCTTCATTACTGAATTAAAAAAAGAGTCCAAAGATTTTTGTCAGCTTTTTCCCGTTTTATCCATTTTATACAGTAAGTATGGAGTGAGTCGTAGATGATATTAGGACACTCATTCCAATTAATAATTGACGGGGGACGATATTTAGGTCCTTTACTGAGGAATGAGTTTAACTCTCGGTCTTGAACGATGTTAAGATCTCCTGTTATAACATGGGAAATGGGTCCATAAATATATTCGGAGGTACTACAATTACATGAAGTAGGTAAAATGTTATCCAAGACTTGTCAGTGTCTATTTACCATTGCCACTGAATCAGTGATATATGTACACATAATTATATACATGTAAGACTAAAATTTTAAAGTACATATATAAGACTAAAACTGACGTTCAATCTTTACTGAAAACTTTATTCCCCAAATCATTTTCAAATCTGACTTAATGATAAAATAAGAATCCATATCTACATGTACAACCAATGAAAATCAAATATCCATCCCTCTAATAGACTAGCATTGAAATCCCAGTTTTCTAAAATGTTAGCTAGGTGGAACCTAAAACTGAAAAATTTGAAACAATATATATTAAATATTTCAAATGCATGTACATGTAATAATATAAATTCTTCAATTCACTATATTTTTCTTTTTTTTGTCTTCTGTTCGAGACTGTATATTGACCTCTAGATGTCTTTCAACTACATTCAGTTTGGTGTGGGTTGATGTTTGATTGTTGTACATATTACAACCAGATGCTCCGCAGGGTGCAGCTTAATACGCCTGCAGAGGTCGAACCCGGAACAGTTGGGGAACCCCAAGAATTCAATTTTTGAAGAAATCTAATAAAGTTCAGTTTTGAACCCTTGAGACGTTAATGACGTAGACCAATTTAAAAAAAATATAAATGTCAAGATTCTAAATACACGGTTAGATTCAGCATTTCAAGGAACTCCAATAATTCAAATCTTGATGAAATCAAACAAAGTTTAATTTTGAACCCTTATGTTCCTAAACTATTTCCTAAACTGTTGGGACCAAAACTCCCAAAATCAATCCCAACCTTACTTTTGAGGTTATTAACATTGTGTTTAATTGTCATTGATTTCTATTCACTTATAGTAAAGTTGTTGTGCGAAAACCAAAAAAAATGCTTATTTGGGCCCTTTTAGCTTAAGGGCCCTTAATTCCTTAGCTGTTCGGACTAAAACTCCAAAAATCAACCCTAACTTTCCTATTGTGGTCATTAACCTTGTGTTTAAATTTCATTGATTTCTATTCACTTATACTTAATTGTGCGTCAAACCAAGTAAAATGCTTATTCTGGCCCGTAATTCCTAAACTATTGGGACCCAGCCCCCAAAATCAATCCCAACCTTCCTTTAGTGGTATTGAACCTTCTGTTTAAAATTTATAAAAATCCATTCACTAAAACTAAAGTTATTGTCTGGAAACTAAATGTGTCTTCGGACGAAAAGACGACAACAACGTCATACATACCATTATACGATGCAAATTTTTTTTGCTGTTGTATAAAAATTGTCACTTGACCAACAGAAAAACCTTACATTTTGTGTATGTCCAATGAATTATTGGAACTGATTTAAGCAAATGACCCTTAGATTCAAGTCACCTAATATCACTTACTATTGTCGGCTGACCAGATAATCTGTCCCACTTTAACTATTGATGTCATACAACAATCCCTTTTCTATTGTGGCATCAGTTATTTTGTATTGTGAAGTCAAAATTTTACAGGAACACAAATACATGGAAACCAAATCAAAATCACAAAACAGCTGTTACTGTAAATGGACTAAAGAGTATATATGACTTTCAAACAAATGGAGAGGAAAATGACGGGGAAGGGGCCAAATAGAGTTCAAGGGGAGCAAATTAGAGGGAAATTTTAAAGTTGAGTCATCTTTTTAGACGCAAGTTAAATGAGATGGGGCAGGAACTTTTTCGGAATGTCTGGATTGGGTGTTTTTAAGTTCGGGATTTCGGGATTGACACTTTCGGGGTCAGGGATCACTTTCTTCGAATTTCGGGATGGCAGGATTTGATATTTTTTTAATTTGAGACCTCAAGATTTCATGTTTTTAAGCCGGGGATTTTGGGATCAGGACCCCTCCGACCCCCCCCCCCACCTCTTAAATAATGACCTAAGTTAGACTTACCTTCTAATTCTATATAAAAAAAATCACAACTCAGAACAGGAACAATATGACACTATTTCTAATTTACTTCGACAACTGATATGCAAACCTAAAAACAGACACAAAAATATCATAAAATAGTGATTGAAAGATTGATTGCACTTTGAATATATACTTCAGACACATGTTTGGAATTCTACTTGTAATATTTCATATAAACAAATCTTATCAATAATCCCCCATATGAGTTGTCATAATAAGGACATGATAGTGATTGTATCTTCCAAAAAGTTTTTGGACACATCAACATAAACTTATATTGCTGAAATTTTCTATCTGTTGTTCATACAAAGAATGTTTAATTTCTTTTATTGTACTCAGAAACACATCACTTATATTCAATATTTATGAACAGATCATTATTATGATAACAGGCCAAATCAAATCTCTTTTATTTTTCTATTTATCTGGTATACATATCTTTATTGAACTAACCTTCATGTCATCTACAGGATTATAACCACTGTGTACCTAATAGGATGAAGGCATAGTAATGTCCACTGGATAGTGTATTGCCTTTGTGCACTATTATGCCAAACAGTTTTGCTTTGTATTCTATAACCTGTTAAATGAAACAATTTGTATCATGATATGCTGAGATGAATTTTCATGGCAATTTCAAATCAAAAAGAAACCCATCAAAATAAAAATAAGAAAAAATCAAAAATGTTAGTATTTTCTGTAAGCTTTTGTGTGGCGGATGATTAACAGTTTTCTACTCATAAATAGTATCGAGCAATTGCTCTTAAATTAAATTTGATGAAATACTCCTCATGATATTGCATTTTTGAAAGGTAAACAGACTTAGGATATCTAATACTGTTTTGAATGGAATTCCATACGGGTGGTCAGGATGGTAAATCTTCATTCTTTGCCAACAAAAAATGTTGTAAAATTTCATTTTGATTTGATAAATCCGTGGCTCTTTAAGGATGTTTGCTCCGTTTGTTTTTTATTTTTGCTATATATTCAGAATCTTCAGGTTATAGTATTGTAGTGGCATTACAAAAATTTGCCCACTTACCCCTACTTTTCTGGAGATAGTACTGCGCAACTGCAACCTCAATATTTACAGTAAAAACAAAAATTGTTGGTATTAAAAGTACATCTACCAATTACAATATACAAAGATGTACCAAGCCCTATAATAAGAGCTGATGGGGTGGGTGGTGGCATCTAACACCTCCAGTGTTATTCTATGTTTTCATAGAATTACACTTTAACTTCAACTTAACCATGGTAAGTATCGTTAAATTTGGTAATTCTATTACGTCATAACACTTCCGGTATTAGATGAGACTTCAAAGCTACAACATATTTTTTTTTTTTTTTTTTTTTTTTCCCCGGTGTGCTTTTGTATGTATGTTACATGTATTTCTCACTTCTTTGACAATGAATACCTGTGATGATCATTAGATACACCTAGACAATTTGCAACAAACAGATGCCAGTGATATGCATTATGTAGCACTCATAAACATGTAGATCATTTGATCTTTCTTATTAAAAACTAAATCATAAATCAAACATTTAATAACTCGTATTCAGATTTGTAACACTTTTTCTGCAAAAACATCACTTGTTGTTACTGTCTTGTCATAAAATTTTCCAAAAGTCGTTGAACTTGACCAACCGGCTTTGGCTAAAATATCACTTACAGGCACATTATTCTGCTTTGCCTTCGAAGTAGATGCAGATCGTGTACTGTGTGCTTTAAATATACTTTCATTACAAACAGTTTGAATGTCTTCCTTGATAATATTATAAAATGTGTGTTAGGCACCAATGTTAAAAGAACACCTAAATGTCAAATAAACTTATTGTAATTTTTTCCCCTCCAATTGCAAGTTATTTCAAGCATAACTGCCAAGTTTTGTCTCAGTCAGAGCTATAGTTTCTGAGAAAATCACTATAATGTAAGGCCATATCCTACAGTGATTTCAGTCTAATTTCTTCGAAAAATCCTCAGTGTATCATTATAAAATGCAGTGTAATATCTGATCATTTACTCATCATCAATGCATTTAAAAAAATACAAAACACAACTTTAAGATGATTAACAATTTTATTGTACCTTATAGAGTTCATTTGAAGGTCTGTTTTGGTCCATTTTTCCTTCTCCCTTCTTTTTTCATCAAAACTTGATATCTTTTGTCTAAAAAATAAAACAAATGTGATTATTTCCCCAAATAAATGTAAGAAATGTAATGTTAAATCAATAATGAAAGTGTTTTAGCTGAAAGAACTGTCTATATAAATATTAACAGTCTCCATGGAAGTTTCTATAAGTCCTTATAAATAACTTGAGTTTTTGGTCTATTGCTGAGTGTGACAAATAACGGTTTCCTTTCAGACAATCATTTATTGTTACAGATATCAAAGTCATTTTATTTACTTAAAACAGAATATTTCTTATAGATTTACACCAAAAAAAAACCACTTTATTGTATTTTACATTAGAAAATGGGAAGAAAGAGTAATAAAAAAATACCTCAAAATGGTTTTAAAAAGGGTTATGTCCCTTAGACTGCTGGTAAAAAAAAAAAAATTGGTCAGAATTGTAAATTTTTTAAGTATGTGAGACTGGATTCTGATGTGTATAAATCCAAGGTAAATAAGTGTGTAGATGGTGTTTTGTCGGTGCAAAATGCAGACGGCACAATGACAAATTGTAAACTTTTGCGGTCAAAACCAAAAACCCGACATTAGCTGATACATACCTAAAAGCTAATATGTCATCTGCAGACCAATTCACATATAAGATTGTTTCAACAGAATGCTCTTCAGTACATGATTAACACTGAAATGAAAGATCACATGTTGTATAAACAAAACTGTAAGGGTAATTTAAAATTTGACACAGAGGCTCGAGTTAAATGGGGATAAGCATGGCATGATATATCTGTTTAATTACATCGAATAAATATGGATTGAAACTCTTATGTTTATGCATAATTTTGAGGATAAATTAGTGGATGTTATCATAGAACCGTAAGAATTATACATGCACTAAAATGCGTTAGCTCCACTTTCGTGTCTTAATGTAACGTCAAATCCGAAAAAAATATGGCGGGAAGATGCTCGAGAGGGTAAAAAAGGAATATAAAAAATGGCAAATACCATGGTATTTGTGGCAAATTTACCGGTAGTGGTGAAAAACATGCAAATTCGTTTGAAATGAGGAAAAAATGTTAGAATTTGCGAAAAATACACTGGCTACCAACCAATCAAAATCTGGTTTTCTTATATAAGGTGTAATTACACAGAATATTGGATGATATTGGTGTTGTTACAAGCAAAGATGATGACTTTGTATTGTGTAGGCGGGATCATTTTATTAGGCAGTCGCTAAACTGCCGGTCCCAAGCCCGGATAAAGGAGGAGGGAAGTTGCTACACGTATATATAAATAAAATGGTTTATTTGTCATGTTTTACACATAATCAAAATAATAACTTATGACAACTTTTTTATTTATTTAATTTATCTTGTCCAACCATATGAGAATATATATCATTACAATTTGAAACTGTTACATAAGGTTTAGAAAATTTAAGTACCTTTGTAACCGAATCACAATATTTTCAGGGATTTCCTCCAAGGTTATTTTCTTTGTGGCAGTTGTTGTTGTTTTACAGCTACAAACAAATAGAAATATTTTCTTTTTCATAATAGAACATTCTAATTAAAGACTGCCAATTGCTTTCAAACCTCAAGGTGGCTAAATCAGACACTGTTATACTATAGTTTGCATCAAACAAAGCATTCTAAATGTAAATTTTATCCACAATATATATTTGGTAATATTATCTCTGTTAGTTATCAGATGTATAGTAACTTTAGAGGAAATTTATCATGTTTATGTTAAATAGTTGTCCCACTCTCATATTATAACTGTAAATCTAATAAATGTACATGTCTCACATAGAAAGTTTATACTCTTGGAAAATATGTTATCCAAATTTCCATGTATGAACTTGAATTAGAAAATTATACTTCTGATAATTATAACATTGATATAATCATTGAAATGTGATTTCTGGCAACGAAAAAAATCGCATTCAGTACCTTTTTCTTTTCTTTTTGATTGTGATTTTGTTATAGAATACAATTAAAAAGGCCTCAATTAACTCCCCCCCCCCCCCAAAAAAAAAATTTAATATGAGAGAATTTGTCAGAAATCAACTTTTTAAATGTTTGCATTGAGCAGCTTGAAATTATATTGTTGATATTTAATAAATACAACATCACACACAGTTTTGTCAGTAAATACATGTATTTTTATCAACTAAGCAGATCTTCTATTTTACTCCAAGTAATTGATGAGCGATAGATTTCTCTTGGAAGAAATTTAAAGGATACAGACCTTGACCAACAGGAGATAACTCTGTGGAAACTATTCATTTGGTTTGCAATATAAGACTTGCACAATTTGAATTTGTTTTGTGAGTCTTTGTTTACTCCTTGGTTTTGATTGTTATTGTCTTGAGTCTATTTACAATTTGTTGATTGCCTAATGTTAGATCCTTCTTTATAAGGGTGGTGTTATTTGGTTACATTTTATTTACACATTTCCTCTCAACTTGCTCACTTTTAAAATATCCTTTGATGGCCTCAGCAATATTCTGATGCTACATCTAAATAAAAAAAAGTCTCCATCATATATTTATATCTGTTTTATTTCATAAAAATTGTTACTGATTTGTCAATGTTTTGGTAAATAAGGCCTAACTGTCAGACATAACTTTGCTTTTGAAGGTAAAAAAATGCAACTGTGATTTGACAGCAAGTATTATGCTCCCCCACCTACTGTAGTTTATTTAGAGTTCTGATAAAAGCTTATAGTTTGGACATTATTTTATCAATTTCCAAATAGTTACCTCCTAATCACCTCTCAATTTCTATAAAGGAATGAATAGAAATTCTGAAACACATTTTGATAATATCAATGCAGATGGAATTAAAGTCTAAATAGATTATAAGTCTGCTTTATTTTATCAAGTTGGATGTGGTTTTCTACAGCAGTTTATTTAACCAGGTAAACATTTTGGTTTGATAAAACAAGTTTCAAATTGGTTAAAATATTTGAATAAACTGCAAGCAGTGGAATCAGCAACACTTACAGTCAACTCACAGTAACAATTGAAATAATTATCATGTTATAATTGCATTACATGTATGTTTCAGAAGAATCCATTATTTTGATTGGATGAAAACACTTGATCTTCATACTAAAATTCACCTTCATATCCCATATTTTTTTTTATTAAAAATCGATTTTTCATGATCATAGCGAAAAAATGTGATTATTATAAACTCACCATAGATATCAGGATAAAACTTTGCAATTGGACCAGACATGCATTTCATCTACAAAAGACTGAATGCTTCTTTAGTAATTTCATAGGGTTGTAAAAGTGTTGACCTTGCACACATTTTAAGAATGACACTCTTCCACGCTTCAAACAAAATGTACCTCAGTCAATTTCGTTAAAGTACATTACAATATGCAACATAAAATGGATATTTCTTTTCAAGACATTAGACATTAATCAGTTCATTTATAATGACAACTAATTATCATTGGCATTTAATAAATAGTTGTGCATAAAATTCACTGATCCATTGTTTACTTTGTTGCTATTATCTTGCCTTTTCAATGGGCAAGCTAAGAGAAGAACATACTATTCTTGTTGATGATGCAGCTTGATAACTATTACAAACCACTGAAATAGAGCAAATATAAGTAAAAATTTTGACATTTACTAAAATCATCTTTGCTGATATTTTCCAAAAAATAACATAGGTTTTAAATTTGTTTCAATTTTAGATATATAGCTTTTAAATCCACAAATAAAGAGCACATGGAAGTACCAACTAAATCATTCACAATTATAATGTTTGTCTTACCTGAAATACAACACCTTTCATTGAATAAATATTTTGTGTGGTACTAATTGAAGGTGTTGGATTTTTCGATCTGGCATGTAACAATATGTGTGTGAAAATATGCAAATTCTGTCCTTTTTTCCCCAGAAAAATTTCTACTCTGCCCTCTCTTAACTTTTAATCCTCAAAAAAAATCATAATACTAGTATTTCAAGGGAATGTTCAATTTAAACTTTGCACAAACCTAACAATTATTGTTATAATAAACTGACATGATTTTATTTAAAATACTCATTTTCGCCAGGCTTAAAATGGTCCTAAGCACACCTCCTTATTTAATTTTTAGATAAATGCCTTATTACACCTGGATTATAATATATACCCCTATCCTGCAAAAACATTGACTTAAGCATGAAATTGAAATAAGAAATTGGTACATCAATTCAAGTTATTTCCCTGACTTTCTCTGCAATCCAGAGCAATATTAATAATTGATATCTTACAGCTCTTTTCTTCTCCATAAAACAATCTTTTTTTTCCTCAAATTGATTATCATCTGAACTGTAAGGAATAAATCATTGTTTATATATTATACATTTAAATATTTCTGTTCCATAATTGTATAACCAGCAGTTCTGTAGATCATTTTTTTAAATACATGTAGTAATAAAGATAAAATCCAATTACACTAAATCCATTTAGGTCCATCTACAATGATAAATGATAAAATGTATCTATAGACATGTATTATTGAACTTCATACTTGATATAATACTGAAATGCTGCCCAAATTACAAAAAAAAACAGGTATAAAATTAACAATTATTAATGCATAGACTTGAAAATATGTATCAACATTTCATGTTTTTTTTCTTTCTATATGTCATCTAGTCATTGAGATGATGCCCTCAATGACCTACAACAATTATTGCATGCGAATCATTTATTATTTAATTCTCTTTCAATAACCTGACAAATTTTATTGTAATTGGCAGCTAAAAGCAAATTATCAAAATATCACTTTCATTGATGAAAGAAAGAAAAAATCATATTCAAATTTTTTTTCTAATGCCCCTTTAAAAAATCTGTTATTCGTGAATGGAACAGGCTTCCACAAGATGTTAGATGTAATCCATCAAAATGTACACTTAAATTTATATAAATCGAGATACTAAGAAAGTCCCTACATATTATTATACTGGTTGTAGAAAAGGTCAAATACTTCACGCCAGACTCCGGTTGAACTGCAGTGGCTTAAATGAACACCTTTTCCAGAAAAATATTGTTCTTTCCAGCCTCTGTAAATGTGGGCAAGTTGAGAGCAGCAAACACTATCTGCTAGAATGTCATAATTATAGACTCATCAGGACACAAACCATTTCTACACTTATCAGGTAGTCACTCACTGAACTCATCAGTGATGAGGAAAACGAAAATATTTTTAAAGTTGTACAAAGTTTTATTTTAGAAACAGGGAGCTTTGGTCCATAACAATTATCCTTATGTCTATGTCGATTTAGATGTTGAAACTTTGATTTAATGTTACCTTATTTTCGAAACATTTACATATTTCTCAGATACATGAACCATAATAGTAAAAAAAAATGAGTTGATCACATTTTTTTATCAAACTGACTTCTGAGTAACAGGCAAACCACAGAATAAACATGTTAAATGTGAATTGAAAATTAGATTATACGAGTTCCTAATATACTATGTTCCTAATTTTGTCATTTTTTTTAAAGGGAGACGGATTTATATAAGTTTTTCTTGTTTCCGAATCCCTGTATTTATATTGTATAATTATATTTCATGCACTTTTTGAATAAAATATTGTTTAAACTAAAAAAAACTGATTCATGTTTCTTAATACATGTGTATTACTAAAAAATAGATATATACCTGTACAGGCTGTGTGATACTGAAGTATTCTGTGAATATCAGCAATCCTAATGCACTGCAGAAGTGCGTTAGCAAAACACAAGTTTTTTCCTATTGGATTTTTCAACCCTCCTCCAGGATAGCATTCTATAAAAATAAAACAACAGATAAATAGATGCAAATGATATGAATTATACAATAGACCACTTTCGAGTTCATCCGTCACCGGAAAAAACTCGTCAATTATACGCGCTTTTATCACCGTCATTTGTGCGTTTTGGGGCGTCGTCACTTCCCTTCCAATGTTGAGCGAGTGGTTGGAAAACTATAATTCTATATTATACGAATTATTCGGCAAATTGAATTCTCAAAATTAACAATCAACACTGCTGTCATTAGGGAATTGTCAGTAAGTACCTACAGAGCAACCATTATTTCTAGTTTATCCTGCACAAAGACGCTTGATGAACGTAAATAGTGCAGGGATACAGGCGACCCCCTCTATCTGGTAAATGACGTCATAAAGGCGTGCATAATTGACGAGTTTTTGCCGGTGACGGATGAACTCGAAAGTGGTCTATTAGGATGTTTCTCTGTTTAAGGTCTTAGATAGATTATTCATACCTGTATCCTTTATCTGGGGCAATGTGTGCAATTTTTTCTACATAGGTGGTAATGGTAATGTTTTCTTCTCTAGCTCAGTCCATATCATAAAGTTGGATATGTATGATGGCTTGTTTCAAAACTGATACATTTTCACATGTGTGGTTAAATTTTCAGAGTTTCGAAGTGTGATTCATTTTTCCGTAAATTAGCATACCCCGAAAATCCTTTCGTGATGCGTCTCCTCATGGTAAAAACTCCTTTTTTAAGTCAATAAATTGTTATGGATATATTCTGAATTTTCCTTTCTCAACAGTAGTATAAGAAGAATATCAGTCACTTCAACAATTTCTTGTATAGGTACAGGGACTACCAGGTATATGGTTCTTCAGAACTTGACATAAAAAATGTTTTCTGCTTCTTACCAGATTCATTAGATAAAGGTCATACACGCATGATTAAAATTATTACATTGCTTTTCAACAAAAAAATTCCAGAAGCACAATTAAATTCAAAAATTATAATATTTTAGAACACATTATTTTCCTTCATTTTCCCCCCCTTGTATCTAAAATCTGCTTTTAGATGTAAATAGATGATGCCTTATGACTGTATCAACCTACCAACAAATACACAAACCCAATTTGTCCAAAATCATATATACAAGTCGGTATTGCACAATATCTGCATGGTTGATTAGTTGGTGCTATGGCTTTCTATGACATTAATAATGCTTGAGTGTCTTCTTCATTTACACACACATCCTGTAAAACGCCAGCACCAATATCTTTCAGTCATATCTGCGGATTGACACTGTGCTGACCTCTGTGCTTCTGTCAGCAGGAACTGATACTGTGGGTTGTCTATCGAAAACAGAAAAAGTAATAATACTATGTACCTGGTATTTTCAATCTCAATCATATAATTAGCAGTGCAATACAAATATTTAGTATACCATAGTGACTTCTCTAAATATGCATCATGACTAAGAGGATTTATGTTAGATTTCCTTGCGTATTCAAAATTCTTGCAAATCTTCAGCTTGTCCATCATATGCATTGTTGTGTATCATGTTTAGTTTGTGACTTAACCATTGACTTAAATATCAATTGGATGATGGATATATCATGTTACACATTTGACAGAACATTTTTCTGAAATGACTCTCGTGCAAATCAAAAAAGGGAAAGTTTAATATTCAAATAAGTCTATTTTCAGCTGTAGGTCTTGTAAAAACTTACACTGTTGAAGAACTTTATTCATCTGGGTCAATATCCCTAATGGACCTTGAGATGAGGAACTCGTATCTATGAAGTTATTAAAAAAAATGTCAGTCCACCATACAATTGTTGATGCTGAACATAAATGAACAATAAGAACTGTTTCAGAGAGCTGATGTGATGAGTAAAGAAATAAGTAGAATTGACCTTAAATAAATTATTTATTTAATGAACTTTATGTTAAAAATTTGGGGATTATTTCATGAGGAGAATGACATTTTTTAATCATCTTCTAGGGTCCATAACATTAATATCAAATGACAAGAAAAATCACAAAAACTGAAAAAAAGAATGGAGTCAGATTTTTTTATAATATTAATTATAATAAACATTGAAATTTCATTATACAGCATTACATTTCTTCAGTGGGCAAGTTTTAAAAGTACTTCATCAACTGTAATTGCTTGCAATCGAACACTGAATTTGCAAGTTTGGAACAGGAGTGTGAGGGTGTACTGGAAAATCTTAATTGACAATAGCTGTCATTTATCCATGAAACTTGATTTCTTTGGGCACATCAACTTCCATTAAAAATAAAAGTGGTGAACATGAAATAACCCTGGTGTGCTTAAAAGTGTCTAAAACAAATATTAAACATACAGTCCCTTTCCTCTCCAAATGAACATCCTAACATAGGTACTTTACATACTTGATATAAGAATCAGGCAGGAACTTGGTAAGGATTGTTGACAGAAGCTGACTCAAGGATTTTGTCTTCTTCATATCCAGGTACACATACTTTAAGACTTTCTTCTGCCTTTCTACACCAATGTTGGTGTTTACTAACACATTGAATAGTTCTTGTCTATATGCTTTAACCCATCGATGAAATACAAATTTGATAAATTGTGTGTTACTACATTGAAAATCACAAATTAATCAACCAGAGGAATGTGAGCAGGCTCACAAAATGGATATACCTACTTCAGTTGGACTCTTCAAATGAACAACATACATATAAAAAATAAAATTGAGAATGGAAATGGGGAATGTGTCAAAGAGACAACAACCCGCCCAAATAAAAAACAACAGCAGAGGGTCACCAACAGGTCTTCAATGTAGCGAGAAATTCCTGCACCTAAACAAATATATACTAGTCCAGTGATAATGAACGCCATACTAATTTCCAAATTGTACACAAGAAACTAAAATTAAAATAATACAAGACTAACAAAGGCCAGAGGCTCCTGACTTGGGACAGGCGCAAAAATGCGGCGGGGTTAAACATGTTTGTGAGATCTCAACCCTCCCCCTATACCTCTAACCAATGTAGTAAAGTAAACGCATAACAATACACACATTAAAATTCAGTTCAAGAGAAATCCGAGTCTGATGTCAGAAGATGTAACCAAAGAAAATAAACAAAATGACAATAATACATAAATAACAACAGACTACTAGCAGTTAATTGACATGCCAGCTCCAGACTTCAACTAAACTGACTGAAAGATTATGATTTCATCATATGAACATCAGGCACAATCCTTCCCGTTAGGGGTTTAGTATCATACCATCATAACATATATGAGAAGAACATAACCCGTGTCATGCCAACAACTGTTTTTAGAATAAATGTGTTTAGTTCCGATGCAAAGACCTTATCAGTGACTCAATATTAACGCCAAAATATGCAATCTTTAATGACTTGACAACAGTATCGTAATTATATCCCTTCTTAATAAGTCTATTCAAAGGTTTTGTAAGTTTCTGAGGTGAATACTGACACCTTTGTGCTTTATAAAGAATATTACCATAAAAAATTGGATGTGAAATACCTGAACGTATTAGAAGTCTGCATGTTGAGCTATATTTACGAATGATGTCTTTATACCGATGATAAAATTTAGTAAATGTTTTGACTAGTTTGTGATATCGAAAACCCTGGTGTAATAATTTTTCAGTAATACATAAATTTCTCTCGTTAAAATCTAAAACTAAAATATACATTCCTTCTAAAAATCATGCAAATTTTATAGATTTCAATGGTTTTACTGGCTTAGATGCTTTTAAAGGCCCTTTAAATAATCTCTTCCATGTTCAGTTCACCAGGAATAATGAACAGGAAGAAACAAAAATTTATGTGTCGAGAGTACTAAAATCTTAGAAGAGAATTTTCCCATACATATCCATATCTTATCAGATTTGTGCTGTAAATATCTTCTAAACAAAAACATTACCATTTTTTTAATTTTCATAACAAATATCTATGGGCCTACTGAAAGTATTTTAGCTGAAGAAAAATTTGTGCATATGCATGCATCATCTTTTCTCTACTTTTGCATGATTATCTATCTGAAATCATGCTTTATTTTGATTATCTCCCCTTTCAATGATCCAACAATTTTCTACCTCCATGCATATCTATGATATGATTCCAAACCTTTCAACCATTTAAAATAAAGGTACCTTATGTTTTCTGAGCCATGTCCTTTCAAACCAAGTCCTTAGTCCTTTGCTCTCTTTCCAGATTATGTTGGCCTATATGTAGAAAATGAATATTTCTTAGTCAGTTTCTCTTTTTATAGTTTGCTGATAATATTTGAATCATTGGAAGTGTACCATTATATTTTGAATAATGCAAAAAAAAAAAAACTATCATTTATGTGAATACATGTAAAATGTTTTAAATGTACATTGAGTTATGTGCTTACACTGTTACAGTAAAATCAGTGATGTAATCTAGCTAGACTGACTTTCTGACATGTATTCACAAAAATGTGTCCACACTACTCTGCTGCTCAGACTACAGGATCCATCTCTATGTTCAGTGGAACATAAATTTAGGGTCTAAGACCTTATTTCACATCATAATAAAAAAGAGTTGAATCATATGGAACTGCTTAACTAAGCTTCAAAGTTGATTGACTTCTTCAAAAAATAAAATCCTGCCCTGTAATTGTAGGTGGGGCATTTAATGTACCTGTAGAACATCTGTTGCAGTTACATATTCTTCTTCTGTCATTGACAAAGCGATGTTTTTGAACATTTCAAGAATGCTTGATTTGTACTGTGCAACACCATTGTGACTTGATGACAACCAATGATCTTCTATGGAAGTCACAGAGGTAGACAAAAGATTCTAAAATAATAAGGAAAAACAAATTAAAAACATGTTTTTTACAATTTCTAGAAATGCATTTTCACAATGGGATGTTTACCCTCGTTGTACTAATCATCTGTTTTACAAATCTTACAGTCTTCTAGAATATAACCAGCACATGTATGTTGTCTATTTTAGTTCTTCCAAATCAGTTCAAATTCCATTGGATGTGGTAAAACAAAAATCAAATCATTTTACTGTATATTAAACAAATGTTCATCCATAACCTTCAATCATGTATTACCAATTCTGCTGTGTATGTATGGTTTCAACTATACATCTTAAACTGAATTCTCTTAAACAGAGTTTTACTGTCATTTTATTGTGCAATTGTTTTTCTGCATTGGCTAGAGGTATAGGAGGAGGGTTGAGATAAAATAAAACATGTTTAACCCATCCTCAATTTTGTGCCTGTCCCAAGTCAGGAGCCTAGAGGGCCTTTGTTAGTCTGGTATGATTTTTAATTTTAGTTTCTTGTGTATAATTCGGAGTTTAGTATGACATAATTATCACTGAACTAGTATGCATATTTGTTTAGGGGCCAGCTGAAGGATGCTTCCGGGTGCTGGAGTTTCTCGCTACATTGAAGAGCTATTACTAAAATCTTCACAATCTTAGCATTTTAGTTAAATTTTAGACAGTTTCCATCCAAATGAAAGTGGCCTCATTTGTGTTCATTCTTAATATTGAAATGTAAGTTGTATTTCATGATAAAACAAAACATAAAGGTTGAGGATGAACACAGATGCGGCTTCTTTCATTTTTGACAAAAACCATCTGAAAAGTGACTTTTTTTGGCATATTTGATAGATTTTTCATATATAAGCTAGAATCAGAGCACTTTTAATGAGTAAATCAGTTAAAATCTTTTCTGCAAATTAATTGAATCAACTGAAATAGGCACTGAAGTGTTTAAAAAGTGTCCAAAATCTTTCGTTAGATGAACCTGAAATTTGAGGCCAAAATAGATCCTTACCCTTTTCCTAAAATTGAACTATTTTGAACAGTTACCACAACAGGTTTACATCCAACTGGTCTGAAAATTTCAAAACAGATATATTTTGACATATTCATCACTTTAACTCCCATCATTTTTGCTCTAACCACTCTAGTTATTAGATATAAGTCAAAACCTGCATTTTACTCCTATGTTTTAACTTTCGCAACCATCGCCATGTTTGTTGAACGATCAAAACTTTGGATTTATAAACTAGATGCCCTATAAAGAAACATACAGTTTAAATTCAGATGATTTTGGCAAAGAAGTTGCAGAGTGGAAGATTTTTTAAAAAGTAATAAACTTTCACAAAAAGGTAAAAAATTGTGGTTTCAAGGACAATTACTCCTTAAGGGGTCAATTGATTATGTTGATCATCTACTTCATTTGTAGATCTTACATTTTGTTTTCTTACACACTGGTTTATATATAAATGTGGCATTATGAAAAAGGGAAATTACCTTAAAATCTGCTTTGACAGGTATCTCTTTGATTCTATCAATTGCTTTTTTAATTCTTCTTCTTTCCAGGTGTCTAAAAATTCCTCTAAAATTTGGAATGAACGGGATCCTTCCATAACATACTTATCAAGGCCCAAAACACTTGTTCTAACAGAGGTAGCACATTCTGTAAGAATCCTATAAAGAGTGCTTTTACCTATTAAAAAAAAGCATGAGGGACAACTTCAAGTTTATATTCTAGAGTACAAATACTTAAAACATAATAAGCTAAATTATATGATAAAAACAATGCATTTGATGGGAGATTAAATTATACCCTGCAAAATTGACAGTTTGTTGATTTCTAACAGCATTTGAGCCATCATTTTGAACTTAGTACTTTACACAAAAATGTGATTTTCTTCGTTAACTATTTAAACATACATGTATTATACAGTATTCTTATTAAGTAAACTACATTATAAATTGGATAGAGATTTTCTCAAAAGCAACACCACATCTTCTTATATACATGGTTCGATTCTATGGACCACTGACTTTGTCTTTCGTCAATATAATATAGAGTAGTCCATATTTAACATATTGACCTGGTCAAAATCCATAATTGATGAATTAACATGCACACATATCTTAAAATGAAACTACATGACTGTCAATATGAAGAACAGGAATAAAACCCTGTTTATTGATAATTTGTATTTGTGTAGAAATGTGAAAATCTTCCATTTTTATGATATAATTATTTACCAAGAGGAGAAATGTTATCTTCTTCACATAGCTGATAGTACTGGTTTATCAATACGTTGGATTTAAACTTCGAATTACATTTGGAATGGTTACTACTTCGCCTGTTTCTAGTTTGAGTGTCTTCTGGCCATACGGTAAATCTTTAATCATGTGACTAGATGTAACAAAGTCTATAAAATGTTTTAAGCTATCAATGTTGATCTTCACTCTTTTTTCTGTGAGTTCTTTAACTGGTAGACCAACCCCAACATTTGCAGTATGCTTTTTGGCTTCATAATACCTCCAAGCAGTCAAACCTGGTATAAACTATAATATAAAAGTACAATGATATCTATCATGATTGATATGTGTGCCTATAACATATAAACATGGAATACTTAACCATTGGTTATGATATAACCTCTGATTTATCAAAACTGAATATATATATAAACCAAATATCAATTTATTGAAATAATCAAATGGCTATACCCACATGTACATGTATAATTTATTATACTTTAGTTGATTTCTCTATTATTCCATCAATTTTAGTAAGAAGAATAAGAATGTGACATTATAGACGATAAAGAGATATCAAAGTTCCTAGGTTCAATTCATTCTTTAAATTGTCTTGATCAAGACTGGACTATAAGACATTTGTTTTGTTTTCAAATTCATAAATAAAGATTTAATATAAAACAAATTCAGCAAGAGTGATCAAAAGCCTGAATTTAGTAGTAAACTTAAGTTAATTACATTCTGTGCTTCTTCAAAAGACATCGGTTCAACAATTATGGATCACACCTGTCTTCTAGATTGCCAGCTTCCAGCATTCAGGTAAATATCCTTCATTAATTCATTACATGGCTCCTGTTGCTCTTCTTCTTGCCGCTGGACAGAGTTTAAAACAAAATATTGCCTTCATTGGGGGAAATGGTCTCAGCTACTGCATTAAAACACTGCCTTGTTTTGTCCATGTATCACCTTACAGTTATTTCACTTGATTCCGAGAGCAGATTGGTTAATTTTTTGACAGGACTGACATTACAAATGGAGAGGAAGTTATTCAAACTTTCAAGTCTTTAAAATTTGACTACAGAGGCACCAGACACCTGACTTAATGTAATATCTGTTTCAGATGTTTGACTTTGAGAATTTGTCTCTACTTGTTCTAAAATTTGAGAAGAAACCTGAAAAGAAATTAAAGATATATGTAAACTTGTGTAATGAGTATTTTTTAAAACATTATGTTTGTTCAAATAAATCTAGGAAAAAAGAGATGTAAGCATCACAGAGCATCATAAAAAACTAAGAACCATGGTGAAAAAACTGAAATTATTTCATTGTATAATGTCGTAATTTTCAGGGTATATATCAATCTGAATATTTGGAGCCATCAACCTATGATTTGATGGTCGCAAATATCTGTTTACTGGCTCTGCTAACATGTTGCTAGTAAGCTCAATTTGCAAACATCAAATCCATGATTGATGGCTCCAAATTTTCGAATTCAATACAGTTACCTACTAATTTGATATCTTTCATGAGATATCTTATTTATATCTTCTAAAGTTTATGAGATATCTTATAAACTTTTCTATATAAGATATCTCATGAAAGATATAAAATATATTATACAAGATATCTTATATTGTCAAGTTTATGAGACATCTTATAAATTGTATGATATTATTTCATATAGTTATACCTTCCCTCTTTCTTTTAGGCTGTGGTATTTCACCTTCTGAAATCTTGTTCTTTGTATTTGTCTCAATAGTGTTCACCTAAATTAGAAGAAAAGAAAAACTTTTTAAGAATATTTTAAACAAGGCACTAATTGAAAGTGGAACAATAATGAATTCTGGAATACACAAAACTAGAGGCTCTCACCTTGGTGTATGCGAATATTAAACAAAAGACATGTGACAAAATTGTGTTTTGGTGATGGTGATGTGTTTGTAGATCTTACTTTACTAAACATACTTGCTGCTTACAATTATCTCTATCTTTAATGAACTTGGCCCAGTAGTTTCAGTGAAAATGCTAGTGAAAATTTACAAATTTTATGAAAATTGTTCAAAATTGACTATAAAGGGCAATAACTCCTTAGGGGGGTCAATTGACCATTTTGGTCACGTTGACTTATTTTTAGGGTCTTATAGTGCGGTGACAGAAGTGTAAAAAGTCGTCTAGATCGCGAGTTTAATCTCCCCAAATAACACACGGCTAAAAATGGTCTTAACTTAAAGACAAATATGTCTTCTTTAGTTTTTGCCCTGTCGTCAAAATTTCGTACGGTCACTTTTTTCTAAAAAGTCGTTTTAATGACTGGTAGTATATTGGAGAGTTTCAACCCCCTTTTTCAAAATGAAAAAATATGCATGTTTGCTTACATTTAATTGAAATAGTTTTTCCTGAAGCTATTTTTTTTATGTCAAAATATTCTATTCAGTATTTTATTTTCTTCTAATATATAAAATTTACGCAGTTTAGACTATTTAAAATTGAGGTAATTTTAATTGTAAATTCAGACTCAAACTTTAGTTTCTTCTTCATAGTAGTAATAACAATTATCCCATAATATTTTAAGCATATAGTATTTAATAAAACTAATAAGTGATAAAAATTTCGAAACCAAAATATGAAAAAAAACTTAAGAAATCGATGGAAAAAGAATGGAGTAAAAATCCTTAATTTCAACACGGAACTCAATTACTTGCCTTCCGTCACATTTTGTGTATTAGTCAATAATTTGCTCTCAAATGATATATGAAATTACTACCTTTTTCGCTATTATATACACATATTTTCAAATAAAGTGCACTGATATATGCCACATACTTTGTTTGTATATGTTTATATTTTATGTTTTTTCGTTATAAAACATCGAAATATACTTTGTCAGAAAAGTCTTATTATAAAATCAAAATAATTGACGGATAGTTTCAGTAAATATTCCGTGACATGTCAAGTCGTTTGCAACTTGCTCCATAAAGTCCAAAGAAAAGACAAAAGTCGTAAAATTTTATGCAGTGCAAAAAAAAAAACTCGATTGAAATTTTGAGTCAATTTACCAGTTTAGGGAAGTCTATTTTTGTATCTGCATTGCATAAAAGATTGGATGAGGTGAACATCAATATGTTTCATGCGATAGCTGTTAATTTGAAGAACTCCGTGCAGGCAGTTTATCATCGTTCATGCTACAAAACTTACACAAATAAACATATTTGTTCCCCCTTTTAGAGCGAGAAAGCTTCTAGTCTGATATTTAATGACGATCTGACTGTTGTTCCTCAGTTTCGGGACACGTTCTAGAATGCAGTCGTTCAACTGGATCGCTTGACGTATATTTTGTTGGAACAAAACATTTTAGAGAGATAAAAATTACTCAAGTTTGAATCAGATGAGCGTATTAAAAATGTTTTATCCGTGTCAGATAAAGTTAAAGTTGAAATAGTTTCCCGTCCATCTTTTAAACTTCAAGAACTCTGTCATTTTGGTTGCACTTCAAATTATTTGCTAAAAACAAAAGAAAAAAAAATCCAAACCCGTGGAAGCAAATATCTCAGAACACGATACTGCCTTTACTAATTTTATTTTGGCTATTGACAACGATTTAATGGTCATTCCTCATGACCCCGTTACTTGATAAATATAGATCATTTCTTCCGGCTGATTCTAATTTAAGATATTCTACATGTAAAATGCAGTCTAAACTCATTTATTTCTATAGAAATTCAGATGTCAAACAGCTTCAACAAGTTCAAGGCAAATATAACATAATATTTAGTAGCAAAATAACTATTTAAGATGCCATATAAGCTTCTAGTCAATTGAAAACTGACCTCAAAATCTCAATATCAACTGTAATAGACACAAATAACGGACATATATTTCATTCCGCTGCAAGTGTACTTAGAAAAGACATCAAAACTCTAAAGAAGACTACCCAACTTCGGATGAATTGTCTCTTCCTTCTTAATTCAGTCAATGCCTTCGTATTTATTGCAATTCATTCTATGGTTACTCAATGAAACTGCATACAGCCAAGACTATTCTCAGGAAATGGCACCAGAGAAATTGTGGAAATGCTAAGCAATTGTTAAGGCAATCGTTTTTGTTTTACTCCTTTTCATTTAGGATTGGCTTTACAAATGTACCATGTGTTTGGTTCAAAACACCTTGTTGAAACATTGAATTCCAATGGATTTAATGCTTCTTAAAGTAAAGTGCGACGCTATCTAATGTGTTGACAACCATGAAATTGAGCGAATTCAAGATAGTGTGTACGTCTCGTATAATGTTTCCCCAGCATCTTTGCAGACATATGGATGTCATCACACCTTCCTAAACCCCCTTTTAGATCTCTGTTAAATCTTGGATGAATTGATAGGGATGGTTTGAAGCTGGTATTATTAGGAACAAATGTCTTCGGACTTCCTACAATACCTTGTTTGTACTTGTAAAGAAAAACTCAAAATAACGTGTTTGCTTTGAGCAGAACCTTTCATGTGCAGACCTGTGGCCATGAGTGAAATGTGTAGAAATATCAAAACATGTCTTGTGACGGTTGATGAAAATGAAGATGATGGAGATAACGGTTGATTTGGTATAAAGCTTGTTGCACTGGTACACACGGTTCCAGTCCCGAGGTTAGGGGAGTGTTGGCGTGCCCTTAGAAAAGTTAAACCCCACCAATATCTGTATGTGTCTGTTTCAAGTCACGAGACGGTAATGCAGTGTTTGTCGATTGTTTCTATATACTATATTTGTTTCTTTCTTATTTATTTTGTACATTAATCAGGCCGTTAGATTGTTTGTTTGTTTTACATTATTCATTTCGGGAATTGAAGACTACATGGACTATGCAGTATGAATTTTACTCATTGTTGAAGCCCGTACGGGACCTATAATTGTTGTATGTCTCATTTGGTTTTGATGTTATATTTGTTATTCTCGTGGGATTTTGTCTGATGCTTGGTCCGTTTCTGTGTGTGTTAGTTACATTGTAGTGTTGTGTCATTGTTCTCCTCTTATATTTATGCGTTTCCCTCAGTTTTAGTTTGTTACCCCGATTTTGTTTTTTGTCCATGGATTTATGAGTTTGAACAGCGGTATACTACTGTTGCCTTTATTGGTCTCATTTGGAGAGTTGTCTCATTTGCAATCATATCACATCTTCCTTTTTTTATATGGAATACTTTTGTAGTTTGTGGTACGTTGCAAGGGAAAAAAGGGGGGATATAGTTACAAAACCTATAATGTAATAGATATTAACCAGAGTTAAATACATAACAAAAGGTAATACTATGGTAGTAGTAATAATTGTGAGAAAAAAAACCAGAAGCAACGAGTAGTCTATAAAAAAAACCTGAAGTATCCGCAAATTCAACTTGAGGTCATATTTTACTGTAGTGTTCTATGGCTTTGGTTTGATACCTCACCTACTATGATAGTTTAAAAAATAATTTTAAAGTATTGTCTTGCATGACACTTGATTTTTACCTGAAATTAATATTTTTCATAAGGTTAAGGTGCTCTAAACATTTTATAGGTTGAAAACTTGATTTTTGAAGTTTTGTTTATAAAACGTCGTTTTAGGATTTTTTTTGATAAAAAAATCTCATTGATTAAGGTGTATGTATAATAACAAACATTACTAAAGCCAAAACAGTATCATTTGTATTTAGGTAGAGTTTGGAAATAGCAAAAAATGTCAAAATTGAAACCCTCCCAATTTTTTACAAATGTTTACATATGACCTTTTACCTCAATTTAAAAAAAGTGTGACCATATCAAGTCCTGACGACAGGCATATTATTATAGTACACGATTTCCTCTTTCCAATGATATATTATGTAGGTGTGTGTTCGGTGGGGAGATTAAATTCAAAAAAATCTGCCTTCAGTCACCGCACTATTACTATGCTGTACATTATTGCTGTTTACAGTTTATCTCTAACTATAATAATATTCAAAATAATAACAAAAAAACGGCAAAATTTCCTTAAAATTACCAATTTTAGGGCAGACAGATCTTTACCTAATAAACAATTTCACCTTCTGTCAAATTTGCTCTAAATTGTTGGTTTTTGAGTTATAAGCCAAAAACTGCATTTCACCCCTATGTTCTATTTTTAGCCATGGCAGCCATCTTGGTTGGTTGGCCAAGTCACTGGACACATTTTTTAAACTAGATCCCCAATGATGATTGTGGCCAAGTTTGGTTTAATTTGGCTGGGTAGTTTCAGAGGAGAAGATTTTTCTAAAAGATTACTAAGATTTACGAAAAATGGTTAAAAATTGACTATAAAGGGCAATAACTCCTAAAGGGGTCAACTGACCATTTTGGTCATGTTGACTTATTTGTGAATCTTAATTTGCTGAACATTATTGCTGTTTACAATTTATCTCTATCTATAATAATATTCAAGATAATAACCAACTAGAGGCTCAAAAGAGCCTGTGTCGCTCACCTTGGGGCTTAAATTAAAATATTGTTTGTTTGCAGTTTACCGACCGACCCTTGAAAATCCTCCCGACTGTGAAAATTTTATTGCTTTAAATTTGAAGAAATGTTTTTTAATACTTCTATTGACGCGATCCGGAACTTTGGGTCCTTTCCGGAAATGATTTAAAGTCTGGGTCAATTACGCATTTCAAGTTCGGTTTTTCTTAGCATCCCGTCAAGCGTTCATGTGACCATTTAATGATAAAGCACATGGAAATTGTTTACAGGTATCCATGAAGTCACGGAGGAGTACTTTACGCTGTCGTCTCGTGTCAATTTTAAGACAAATAACAAACAAAAAAGTTTATTAGTAAACTGTTTATACAGATTCAGGCACATGTAATGATGTGTGATGATATCATTGAGGATGATGCAGCGGATATTCATAACTGACACAATAACAATTCTGTCTCAAACAAATCGGTACAGAATCTGTGGAGCCTGACTTTATGGAACCAATTTCAGTGGTTAAATAATTCGACAGCAGCTTGAAGTATGGCATATTTTCTACAAATCGTTGTGAAGACGACAAAGATGAAACCACTCCTCCGTGACTTAAATCTTCATGGATATCTGTAAACACGCCTGTACGGAGGAAGGGCTCATTTGAAATGTTAATGGATATAGATCATGCCAAATCAATAAGAAGCAACCCTAACTACACAAAGATGTAGAGAAAATGAATGGTTAGCTTGAAAAATAAATATACTCTCTCTATATCAAATCTATCTTCGATTGCAATGAGTATGCTCCTTTAGGATAAGGGGGGCTGCCCCACTCATTGCAATTATTCTCTTTCTTACAATATTAAATATACCCAAACTGTGTGGCCTGTGTGAATTCAATTAAAAAAATGTCCTTAAGAGCTATTCTGCCAATTTTTTTTATGCATTAAAAACATTTCAGTACAGACCATTTACTTTTAATGGGGTGCTATGGATTTCACCCCAAACTTTAGATTTCTTTGGTTTTAATTAAAGCCTGGCAAAAATATAACCTTATCACATATAATTAAATATTGTTAGAAATATGAAAACAGTCGAATGTCTTAATACTTTTTTTTCAAGTTGCCTTTTTTTCAACTGAGGAAGATTCAATGGTTATTTTTTTTTTATTAAAAATACACTCTTTAATACATTGTCTTATAAATCTTTAACATCTACATTTTTCTGATGAAAAAACTCTACTCATGAAAACATTCTAGTCAAGAAGCATACATGTCTGAATATATTTCTTTAAAACAGTTCTAGTCATAATGACATTCCTTGTTTATAAGTGTTCCAGTATTTAATAATTATACCATATTTTATGTCATAAATTGGATAATGACACTAAGTTTCAGTTTTGGTTAAAAGTTTTTTATCTAAAAATGCCTGTTCATTTGATGTTGGTTTTCAGCATGTCCAGTGTTTGTTGTTTTAAAATGGTTTTTTTTCTTCACAAGAAACTTGGTTTAGTGTAACTGCTTGTTTAAACTGCATTTTGGCTGATAAAATAAAATATTTTTCCTACCTACCGACCCTTCAGTCTGAAGGTACAGTCGGAAAACTGCAAACAAACATATTTTTAAGGTTGGCCTGGTCTATGTGAATATTAAACAAAGGAAGCAGATGGATTCATGACAAAATTGTGTTTTGGTGATGGTGATGTGTTTGTACATCTTACTTTACTAAACAGTCTTGCTGCTTACAATTATCTCAATCTATAATGAAGTTGGCCCAGTAGTTTCAGTGGAATATGTTAATAAAAATTTACAAATTTTATGAAAATTTTTAATAATTGACTAGAAAAGGACAATAACTCCTTAGGGGGTCAATTGACCATTTCGGTCATGTTGACTTATTTGTAAATCTTATTTTGCTGAACATTATTGCTGTTTACAGTTTATCTCTATCTATAATAATATTCAAGATAATAACCAAAAACAGCAAAATTTCCTTAAAATACCGATTTAGGGGCAGCAACCCAACAACGGGTTGTCCGATTCATCTGAAAATTTCAGGGCAGATAGATCTTGACCTGATAAACAATTTTACCCATTATCAGATTTGCTCTAAATGACTTGGTTTTTGAGTTATAAGCCAAAAACTGCATTTTACCCCTATGTTCTATTTTTAGCTGTGGCGGCCATCTTAATTTGATAGCTGGGTCACTGAACACATTTTTTAAACTAGATACCCCAAAAGTGATTGTGGCCAAGTTTGGATTAATTTGGCCCAGTAGTTTCAGAGGAGAAGATTTCTGTAAAAGACAACTAAGATTTATGAAAAATGGTTAAAAATTGACTATAAAGGCCAATAACTCCTAAAGGGTTCAACTGACCATTTCGGTCATGTTGACTTATTTGTAAATCTTACTTTGCTGTACATTATTGCTGTTAACAGTTTATCTCTATCTATAATAATATTCAAGATAATAACCAAAAACAGCAAAATTTCCTTAAAATTACCAATTCAGGGGCAGCAACCCAACAACGGGTTGTCCGATTCATCTGAAAATTTCAGGGCAGATAGATCTTGAACTGATAAACAATTTTACCCGGTTTTTGAGTTATAAGCCAAAAGCTGCATTTTACCCCAATGTTCTATTTTTAGCCATGGTGGCCATCTTGGTTGGTTGGCCGGGTCACTGGACACATTTTTTAAACTAGATACCCCAAAGATGATTGTGGCCAAGTTTGGATTAATTTTGCCCAGTAGTTTCAGAGGAGAAGATTTCTGTAAAAGATAACTAAGATTTACGAAAAATGGTTAAAAATTGACTATAAAGGCCAATAACTCCTAAAGGGTTCAACTGACCATTTCGGTCATGTTGACTTATTTGTAAATCTTACTTTGCTGTACATTATTGCTGTCAACAGTTTATCTATATCTATAATAATATTCAAGATAATAACCAAAAACAGCAAATTTTCCTTAAAATTACCAATTCAGGGGCAGCAACCCAACAACGGGTTGTCTGATTCATCTGAAAATTTCAGGGCAGATAGATCTTGACCTGATAAACAATTTTACCCGGTTTTTGAGTTATAAGCCAAAAGCTGCATTTTACCCCTATGTTCTATTTTTAGCCATGGTGGCCATCTTGGTTGGTTGGCCGGGTCACGCCACACATTTTTTAAACTAGATACCCAAATGATGATTGTGGCCAAGTTTGGTTAAAAACGGCCCAGTAGTTTCAGAGGAGAAGATTTGTGTAAAAGCTAACGATGGACGACGAAGACGACGGACGATGCAGGACGACGGACGACGGACGCAAAGTGATGGGAAAAGCTCACTTGGCCCTTTGGGCCAGGTGAGCTAAAAATACAGAAATAAGACTTTACCTGCTGAAAAAAGGCTAATTTGTGAGACCACTGAAAGACTTGTATGACTTAGTGACTACATCTGTTCATAACAAGAATGTTCAAGTAATTCTGCCTGTACAAAGTTGGCTTGCTTTCTAAGACCAAAGCCTCTGACAAAAACAGAAGTTGAAAAATGTGTGATGAAAATGAAACAAAAACAGGGTTAGAATACCTTTTTTATTTTTATTAAGCTTTCAAAAATAACTACCGGTAAACTTGCTTAAAAAGCCACTTATAAACAACTATGAAGAAATAGGCATGTGTCTTATATGCCAATTCTTACAATGTGACATCTGAACTTCTGAAGAAAAAGCAAGCTAGGATTATACTTATTTTAAAATTTCTAGTCCTATATAAATTTTTAAGAGCTAAATAGTGCCTAGGTTTTATACATTTAATATATAAAAACACAGACAAAGAAAAAAAATGCTTTGGGAGTATATGATGTCATAAAGCTTAATTTAAAGAAAAACACAATTGTAATGGAGGTAATTCAAAATAGAATTATTTTCACATTTTCAAAACTTAAATTTTGACAAACAAAAAAACTAATTTACTTTAATTTTGGCAACATTTTTCAACTATAGGTCAGAGAAAAATACTTTTCGACTCCTTCGGATTAATGAACTTGAACCGATGTGGAATGAGGTTTTCATAGAACACAGACAAATATCTCCTATGTGCACAGAGTTCATATCATGGGATTTAAGTGCAGATCAGCAAAGAGGAGCTGCCTGGAGGGAAAAGGCAAGCTTCAATGAATTTTCTTACCATCAAAAAATGTTCAACCTTTACAATGAGGTGGTCGCTAAGAAACAGCAGCTTTTAATCTATCCATACAAGTCGTACTTAATCACATAGCTATGAGCACAACTGGTCTACAGAAATTATTTCTTGGTTCTAATATACCAGCTCCTTCCACTTCAAGTATGCAACACAGTGCTAATGTTGTTTCTGAAATTATAGAAGAGTACAATCAAAAGGATTTGGCTCAGAAAAGAAAATTTCTTAAGGAAATAAACATACTGAAAGGTGATAATCCTAATATTATTAACACTCAGGCCGACGGAATGTATAATAACACTATTTATTCCGGAATGGGTAAAACACCATTTCAACCAGCTACCCAATGTACATATAACATGTTAGAAAATAATACTTATAAGCACAATATTGTAAGCACAAGACAAGTGTCTAAGCTTTGCTCAAATAAGAGTGAACATAAAACAAAAACAAAAGTTAAATATCACAAAGGTCACTGTTCCGCAAGCATTGAAATGCATGACAGCATAGGCAGCAAGGAGCGACGGGCTAAAGACTGCTTGTTAGACTTGAAAAATGATGGTCTGGAAGTTCAAGAAATTACCACTGACCCTGACAGCAGTGCATTTAGAGCTGCAGAGTCTTTTTTTAAAGCTAGTACATGGTTGTGTATGGTCTGTTTTCAATTACCATATTCAAAAGGTTCACTATGTTGGTGTATGTAATATTTAACATGTTGCCTGACAGTATGATGATATTGCAATTGAACACCTCAAAGATGATTATTGACCATATAAGCTTAAGAAAATGGGTTCAATTTCTAAGATAATATTTTGTGCTATTACATAGTCATTACAAATATATACTATGCATGTATAATTTGAAACTGTAAAAATAAGTTGTATGAACTTATATTTATTGTTTCTTTTATTGTTTTCCTGAGCACCTGAGTTTATCCCATGTTTTTCAGGATACATTATTGTTTATATCCTGTTATATCAATTTCACCTTTCAAATTTTTCAAAAAGTCATGATTGAATAATGTACCTTGTAATCTGTTTTCATATAGTGTTTTGCTTCTAACAAAAGCCTGTTTAATTCAGTCCCATTTGATGCTTCTGGGTATCCTTCTGACAGAACAATATCTTGAAGATCCTGAATGTAGATGCAAAATAAATTTATTGAGTTGTTTTTCAATATATATGTTAATACACATGTTTACATAAAATACGCCTTGACTGTAGCACACCGTGAGAAAAAATCAAATAGTAAGACATTCAAACTCATATGTTATACATACCAAGGTATCTGAAATGTAATACTGGAAACCAACTTATTTTCACGTTTTCGGAAGTCAATTCAATTTCGCAGCTAACTTATTTTCGCGATTTACATTCTCCCTAGAGTGTATTTTAAAATGGCCATAAAAATCCCCACTCCTATTGTCACTAATTAAAACTTGACCGTAGGTGAACTGAATTCACGCACCTGTACAACTTCAAAATTGTTTATTCTTATCATTTAATTGTCAGTTTAAGGATGTCTTTATGGCAATATTTAATCAAACAAAAAACTAAGCGACCTAATTTTTCATTGATTTCAACCTACTGCCAAACATATATGGATTATCAATGGTTTTCAAATGAGAGTGTTTCCCAACAGCCTTGAGACAAAATGTAAACGAGAAACATCCTTGAATTTTAAAGAGCATTAATAATCTGTTTATTGCTCAATATTACCTATGACATTGTTGATGTTAAAATACATTGACAACACATGTATCCTTAGTTTCTAATAATATTTGTTAATACTAGTACATATGTAGGCATTCAATGCACAAGTTTGATACAGTGTACCAAAATTATAAAATACCTGAAATCCCCTGCTTCCTTCAGCAACAAAGTAGTCTAGTCCCTCCAGTGACTTTCTGACAGTTGCTGAACATTCTGAAAGTATTTTAAACATTGTGCTACTACCTGAAAAATAAAAAAAAGTCATGTATCAAAGTACATTTATGAAATTTTTCACAATTATTTTCTATAAAACTAGAAATTAGAGGTCTGTGAAATTTTGTATGCATTATATAATTTAATGAGTTTTCACATCCACCCATCTCCAAATACCTCTTTACCAAAAAGTTCATTTAAAGCTTCAAGTATGATAGCTGCTTATTGTTGAAAAGTGTAAGGTCAACTGTAATATTATCTCATCATTTCCTTTGATCTTAATGGATATTTGTCTTATTGGCATTAATAACAACACATCTTCCTTCGTTTATTATTTTTTACATGATGATTACAGTACAAAGATTTGCTTAATTAGTATTAATTATCTTCAAATAATATTTAAATCAAAAGCAGTTTTTTAATTAGGAAAACTTTAGCTTTAAATATGAACTACTAACTTGATAAGGTTTAAAAATTACCTAGTAAACTGATCTCATTCTCCTCACAATATGCCTGGTACTGTTGAATGATGGTTGCAGGTCCCATGCATCTTATTATATTAGGGGCATCCATAACTTCCCCTGATGATAACTTCAGATGTCTTTCTCCAAATGGCAGATCCTTGATGATGTGACTAGAAGTAATAAAATCCAAAATTGGAAAGCTTTTCCTGATCCATTTTTATTTCTAGTTTTACATGTTTCACTTGATGGTTTTGCACAACTGTATAATATGCTATGTTTCTGTACAACATAGTATCTACATTCAGTCAATCCTGGTAAGTAATTGATAAGCTATTTAAAGCTGAGTTTTATTGCCAGAACAGATAAAACTTGTCTCCTTACTTGCCAAGCAGATGATTTTTTTATAGGATTCAACAAGAGCTGTTATCATTTTACTATTACCATTATCATCCTCATCCTGGTGTTCATCATCTTCACATATATCATCATATTCCCCTGGGGAAAATATGTCAGTTATGGTGTAGAAGCATTCCTTAAACAACCCCTGGTATCTTCTCTTTGTCCTCGTACTTCTGTCCTTCCAGCTCTGAATGGGCAAACTAATAGTTGATACTTTTCTGAAATTCAAATAATTGATCAAAAGATCAACATAATGCTCTCCCATATAGTCCTCGATTGTACTTGCTGTATTCTGACTTGAGGAAATTGTATTCTGGCTTGATTGGTCAGTTACCATATATGAACTTTGAAAATATCCTTGAATAACAAAATAAACCATGCATTGTAAGAATAAATGGAGAAAAGTCAATCTAAATGTATATTAATTATATTTTTTGGGGTTGTTTTTTTAATACTGTTTAAGGTGGTACCTAACACTACAGGGAGATAACTCTGTAAAATCAGCTAAACGTTTTAATTACGTTGTGTTGTTAAGGGAATATTAAGCTTCTCGATGATCAAAAAAGTGCTTGTCAAACTGCTTATAACCAGTGTAATTTTTCTGATAAAACGGTTGGTTCAAACTTTTTGAAATTTTTATATTTTTGTCAAAGGGTCAAAGTAAATACTTTGTCAAAATTTTATGAAAATTAAACGAGCCAAATTAATTTTAGTTAAGGTGTTGGGTACCACCTTAATTAACATATTCTTGACTTTCATTGTTAATCATGCTGAATTGTCTTGTCCTGAAATTGCATGAAAAATTTGCCCCTGGACAGTTATATAATTAGTAAACATCATACTCTAATGTCTAATGCATGATTATATGAGTGTGCATACCATTTGTTCATTACCAGTATATAACTTAATCTTTGATTGTTGCTATTAAGTTACACATATCAGTGTAATGTATTTGTATATACAAATAAAATTTTAGTACAGTGTAGGAAAATATAAAATTTAAATAATGAGTTTTAGAAATATGTTGTCAGATGTTGTAAAGCAAGACTCATAGCACAATTTTTTTTAAATATTTTTCTACACTGTAAGAATTTAAGATTATGATTTTACTCTGCAATATAACATATAGCTTACAAGACTAGTCTGTTTATGTGGTTCCTAAGTGTTTCTCGTTTCTTGTTTTTTATATAGATAACACTGTTGGTTTTCCCTGTTTGAATGGTTTTACACTAGTATATTTTGCTTTTATAGCTTACTGTTCGGTGTGAGCCTAGGATCCTTGTTGAAGACCTTACTTTGACCTATAATGGTTTACTTCGTATTTTATTTGGCCTTTTAAACTTTTTTGGATTCTAGCGTCACTGATGAGTCTTTTGTAGACGAAACGCGCGTCTGGCGTATACACTAAATTTAGTCCTGGTATCTATGATGAGTTTATTTACTTTTATAATTGTGACTTAGGAAGATGTGGTATGAGTGCCAATGAGACAACTCTCCATGGTATGTTTTATTATATTACATTATACTGTACAAATATAAGTAATGTACTGACAATCACTTATTTTGTAAATATATACACAACAAGAATGTGTCCTCAGTACACGAATGCCCCACTCGCACTATCATTTTCTATGTTCAGTGGACCGTGAAATTGGGGTAAAATCTCTAATTTGGCATTAAAATTAGAAAGATCATATCATAGGGAACATGTGTACCAAGTTTGAAGTCGATTGGACTTCAACTTCATCAAAAACTACCTCGACCAAAAACTTTAACCTGAAGCGGGACAGACGGACGAACGAACGAACGAACGAACGAACGGACGCACAGACCAGAAAACATAATGCCCCTCTACTATCGTAGGTGGGGCATAAAAATTCCTATAGACCTTCTCTAACTTGAATATATGTTGATAGCCTCCCCTTCATGAGACAAAATTCCATGACAATCAGTTTATGAAATAGTGTCTCAATACTCACAAAATATTACTGAAATATAACTTCCCTTTAACAGAACAAAATTTCATAGTATTCATCTGTGAAATATTGTCTCAATTCACACAAAGTATAACCTTCCTTTAACAAGACAAAGTTCCACAGTATTCATCTGTGAAATATTGTCAATATATAGACACAATTTCATTATGAAAATTTGTCCTTCTCTGGACATTTTTCCATAGATGAGGACAATATTTCATGATACATAGTTATGAAATATTGTCTTGTGGTACAATATTTCATAGGACAATATTTTGCTTTACATAAGTATGACGTGGGATTGCCAATTTTTTTGCAAGCGTGTCACTTGAAAGTCAAATTATTGAGCCAAGAAAACAGGAAATGAAGTCTAGCGGGAAACAATAAATTCCAAAAAAAATGAAAATTGCTTACTTACAGGATGAAGAAATCTGACAAAACAGTAAGTGGGATCCAGGATCAGATCATCAGAACCCCCCAATGAGACCATATTGTGATAATCCTTTTATTGGCAATCAAGCAATGTCCTTAACATTTTTGACATAAAATTTTACAAACAATAATGTTCTCTATTTTCCCCTGAACTATGGACATGATGGATTGAACTTTAAAATTAGGTAATTGTTAAACTTTTTCTTTGCACTTGCACTTAAATATTTATCATATACACTTTGCAATGTTTTCCCCGTGGATATTTTTTTTGAAACAGAAAATTTATATCTGGGTCACATTGGGGTATCAAATTGGGGACAGGTCCCCCCTTTTGTTGGAAATAATTGTTTGATTATATAGGGAATCACAGAAGCATGACTTGAGGCCCCCCTCTTTTTTTAGGTCACCCAGAGGGCCTCCCTTATCAAAAGTTCTGGAACAGCCACTGATATGCCAGTCGACTGGTGTGCGTAATACATTGTGTTAATACTAATAGCGCTATTAACACAACATTTAAACATAACAGTCGACTGGCATATATTTTTTTCCAAAAACATCTATGATACATGCCCCTGCAGTGGCGGATCCAGAACTTTTCCTAAGGGGGGGCCCACTCCAGTCATGCTTCAATGATTCCCTATATAATCAACCAAATTTTTCCCACAAAAGGGGGGAGCCCAGGATCCGCCTATGACCTGTGCCTCAACCTTGTGATTAGAAAGTTTTAAAAAGTATGATTTGCCTTTGTAGAAAACTCTTTTAAAATGCTTACTTGTATTGACTGGAACAATGATTCCCCACTGTTCTCTGATCTTCTGAACTCCAACAATATCTAACGGTCTACCTTCTGCGATTGATTTGGTCTTCTTCCCTCTCTCTGGTACATTTTGGTTTTCTGGATGAGAGCTGAGATAGATAGATAGATAGATACTTTATTCTCTAAAAACTAAATACAAGTTTACAGAGAAACATACAATATAAATACATTTACAATAGTTAAGGTAAACAAATACAGTAAGATATTTTAAAAGTACAAAATTATGATTTACATGAGTCTGTATAATCTTTGAGTGCGCCTTGTCTTTTTCTTTTTTGACAGCATTCGTTGTCAAACCATGATTTATTCGATTTCCGTTTTTGTGTATATTAGAACTTCACACAATTGACGTCTTTTCCTATTTTGATTATTTCTCGAATGAAATGAAAAATGTGCACTGCACACATAAATGTTCAAATGAATCTGGAAGTATTCCAGCCTCCGTTAAGGTTTATGACCCCTACTATAACTTAATACTAAGCCATGAAATTATGAACTTTTCAAACTGCAATAGTATCAAAACAGCAAATATAAAGAATAATAGAGATGACCAATTTTGATCATAAACCAAGGGGAAACTTCGTGCAAAGCATTATTATTTATTGTTTCATTGCATGTAACAGAAAAGGTTTTTTTGTGGCAAATAAAACAAGATTTTTTGTAGAAAATCCACAGACTTTAAAAAAGAGGTTTTCGTTATAAAATTTTAACCACAGATTACTCACTTGTTTTTCTATGACTTGCTAGCATTTATTTTTACAAAATGTCCTAAACAATATTTAAATTCCAAAAAACCTGGTGCTGCGTCACTTAAGTCGAGCGCACCCTAAAAGGTGTACTTGAATTGGTCCATATTTATATTTATTTTTAACCAATATCTAAACTTATAAACTAGTCTTACGAAAATAATCACTAGCACGGCATGCAATAATCTTCTATCTATCAAGCACCGAATTGCAAAAGATGAGAGTACAAGGGGAAAGGCTGTGGATTTTCTATAAAATTTCCATATCATATGAATCAACACAAGGGTACATAATCCTTGCCAAAATTTCATATATATATCAGTTTCTGTAAATATGGATAAGGGTTTTAAATCTTCTAAATAAGTAAGTAAGTTTTTTTCAAATTGTTGAAAAAAGCAGGAATGTAGGGTCATATTGTACCATGTAAGTTTTGAAAGTTCTGTCTGCATATTAAAGTTGAAACTTCAATTTACTCTTTTCTGAAGAGCTCCAGAAAAAGGACTGGCTAAAACCGGGAAGATCGCAAAGCTAAATGTGGGCTATTTTTTCACAGTTTCTTCATCTGTAACTGAACTTTGAATATTGTTCATGAACAAATACATTTTTTAAAGTCAAATTCCTTATATTAAATAGAAGACAAAGCTGCGAAAAAGTCATTAGAAAGTGGAAATTTTGAAAAAAATGGCAATGTCTAGCTGTCTTTAAAAAAAAAAAAAGGTTTAAATAAACTCATCATAGATACCAGGACTAAATTTAGTATACACGCCAGACGTGCGCCTCGTCCACAAAAGACTCACCAGCGACGCTCGAATCCAAAAAAGCAAAAGGCCAAATAAAGTACGAAGTTGAAGAGCATTGAGAACCAAAATTCCTAAAAGTTTTGCCAAATACAGCTAAGGTGATCTATGCCTGAGGTAGAAAAGCCTGAGTATTTCAAAAAATTAAAAAAATGGTAATTTCACTTTTAAATTTACTCATTCCAACTTTCACCCTAAAGTTAGCTTACATACTAAGGTTTACGTAGAGCATACTCACAAGGTTGTGTAAAATTGCGTGGGGTGCTCATTTTCGCCATATCTTTCCATGTTTTCTACAGTTTATGTTCAGGTCTATATGTTTTTGAAGTATACGGATATTTCTATAGGAACATAACTTCAAATGCAAAATATTCTTAAGCTTGAAAACGTCTTTGTTTGAAAATAATGATCTGAAAAGTAAGATTAAAGGGTGTTTGAAATTGCCTGATATTTTGTCAATGGGGGACACATATTCGCCATTTTTACACATCTATTTAAAACCAAATAACTGCAGCTTTAAGCAATATTTATCAAATCAAATTCATTATAGATAAATAGCAAACATTTCAAATGTGTAAAGAACTGATATTTAGGGCAATCAGTCAAAGAATTACTAGGAAATACTTCTTTGAAATATTTTTTTTCATTCAGGAAATTGGCTGAAAATCGTTGTCTGTTTTTCGGTCCTTTTCTGTAAGTGCCGAAATTTTGTCTTAGTTTAAAAAATACTAATATTTGTTATAATGATATAATTTACCGGCATATTTCTTCCATTTCACCCATCCTTTGAAGTTTTTGCACCTCAAAATCATAAAACGGCGAAATTGTGTCCCCGGCGAATATGAGCACCCCACTCTATATCATTTAACTCCCTCAAAAAACCCTTATAATTTTCTGAAATTTTAAAACATTTCTCCAAATAGTGTGTTTCCCTCCTAATATAACTGATTCGGAAATACTATACTATACCATTTTAAACATAAATGATTGAACAATTAAAATAATCAAGTGCTTTTAAATATCATACAAATTGTTTCTATCCAGACGGCGACTATAAGTACGTAAAATTGCAATTTTCTCAACATTAACCCAGTTGAATTATACCAAATGTTGATGTAGTTGCTATGGTAACCAAGGACACATTTATACAAAACTAGACTTATTTTTCAAAGTTTCATACAACAGTCAACTAATATACATAAAATGAATAAAGTCTGCAGATAGTCGTGGCCAACCCATTTTGATGCTTTAATACAGAGAATGTCTCTGAAACTTTTGGCCATAACAGTTTAAAACGATTCCAATGTACAAACTTTTATTACTAAAACTGGTTTAATTTCAACTGGTTTTCAACCCGTTTCGCTATAACCTCACCTGTGTTGAGGGGCCGCGTGAGTTATAGCTTCATGTATTGACTTGGCGTCCGTTATAAAAAAAAAAGATCTTCTCTGAAATTACTTGACCAAATTTTACCAATTGAATTTTCAAGATTAATCAACAAACATGACCACTGTGTGTTCGAATTTTTGTTTTTATCGCAAACGTTCAAGCAGCTAGAGCAAAACTTACCAGAGATGAAACACTTTGGGAAAACATGGAAGGAGATCGAGAAGAAGGCAAAAGACAGGCAAATGTGACCCGTACTGGTTGTTATATGTATATGAATATAATTATGAAAAACAGCAGGGTCACCAGGGTGTGAAAACTGCCATGTCATCTCAGTGAAATAAATACTAAGCATAGATCTAGAAATGGACAGATAATCATGACATTTGCAGAAAAAAAAATCTCTCTTGTGTTCGATTTTTTTGCAGTTTTGTTTTGTTTTGCCTAAAAAATATTGACAAACAAAATGAATATAGTATTGAGGAATTTTTTATGTTCAATACATTGGTTACTAGGATAATAATCTTATCACGTATTAATTGGGTAAAATATTTCAAAAAAGACGATGACTGTGAAAGTTTACGTGCGGTAGGTGCAACAGCATACCAACAGCTTATATGGCACGTCAGGGTGGAAGTTAAAAAGTGGATCAAAGTCCATAAAAATTTGATTTAAAACCTTTATCCGACCTTCAACATCGAGCAAAATCACATGATAACGAATACTAATTATAAAAATGTAAATGATTAAAAAATGTATACCTTCGGCCTGATTTTTACTACAACTTTGATAAATACAAACATCACTAGACTCTTTTACAAGTGAGGCAAAATATATTCGTTCAAGGCCCCAAGAAGCTCGATCCAAAAAAAAAGAAGCTAAATCGTGCATTTTGAGCGTTTCCCAGACTCTTTCTTACTCTGAAAAGTATTTAATTTTTAGCTATTTTCAACAATGTTCTGGTCTCAAAGCAAATTATATAGAATCAATATGATTTAAGATATTTAGGTTTTAGGGAGAAACTCAAAAGACCGATATGTAGGATAAGGCAAAAATCGTTTTCCTCAAAATCATTAATACCGATTCAGTCTGTTCTTGTCTTGTATTATGTTTAGACTTTGGTGATTTTTTAGGACAAAATTTTCATATAGTGACAGTCAAGGACGTATAACTAACAATATACGTCCTTGTGACAGTGAAGTATTAACGTAATTTACTTTAAGTACCGCTCAAGTCGACACTGTATATATATATAGGGACCATCTTGGCTTTGTTTTATGGTATTAATGGTTCTTTCATGTTGAAGACACTCCAGCGACTATCAAGATGAAGAACAGGAAAAAAAAACTGACCATTGAAAATTTGTATTTTTCTATGTACTAGTATTGGGTTTGTGTTCGATTAAGTCCCGTATGCAAGTTAACTCAATACTCCTTTAGTTTTTATTACCGTATAAAGGGTCTGCACACGACTTAATGCAAGTTTAATCCTTCAATGCAAAAGGTCATATTGCAATACATTGTGTTTTTTTTTCCAAATGATTTGATGCCATAGCTAATTTCAAATATTCTTACAATTTAATGATTCGAAGTTTTTTTTTAATAACTAGTAGACGAAAGGTATAATAAACGCAAGCTTAAAACAAAATTTCTAGATTTTCAAACAAAAATCAACACTTAGACTATAGTCATAAAGTAGGACAATAAATAAAAAAAGATAAACCCGGGTACAGATAAGACACATAACTGCAAACGATAGACCATATATTGAACGCTGAAAACTTAAAGTTAATTAGAAACATTAGTCAAGAAAAACATACAGGCCGGTTTATCCCTTGAAAGCCAACATCCTTTGATCTACCGACAATTTACCTGTAAAATTATGTTGGCGTTTAAGGAATCGGTGCATTACGTTTGCGCGCATTACCATTACATTTGCGCGCAGCTTTTGCTTACATTTGCGCACATTTTTTGACAGGTAAAATCTCAAGATGAAGAACAGGAAAAAAAAACTGACCATTGAAAATTTGTATTTTTCTATGTACTAGTATTGGGTTTGTGTTCGATTAAGTCCCGTATGCAAGTTTACTCAATACTCCTTTAGTTTTTATTACCGTATAAAGGGTCTGCACACGACTTAATGCAAGTTTAATTCTTCAATGCAAAAGGTCATATTGCAATACATTGTGGTTTTTTTCCAAATGATTTGATGCCATAGCTAATTTCAAATATTCTTACAATTTAATGATTCGAAGTTTTTTTTTAATTACTAGTAGACGAAAGGTATAATAAACGCAAGCTTAAAACAAAATTTCTAGATTTTCAAACAAAAATCAACACTTAGACTATAGTCATAAAGTAGGACAATAAATAAAAAAAGACAAACCCGGGTACAGATAAGACACATAACTGCAAACGATAGACCATATATTGAACACTGAAAACTTAAAGTTAATTAGAAACATTGGTCAAGAAAAACATACAGGCCGGTTTATCCCTTGAAAGCCAACATCCTTTGATCTACCGACAATTTACCTGTAAAATTATGTTGGCGTTTAAGGAATCGGTGCATTACGTTTGCGCGCATTACCATTACATTTGCGCGCAAAAATCATTACGTTTGCGCGCAGCTTTTGCTTACATTTGCGCGCATTTTTTGACAGGTAAAATCAGGTAAAATATTATACAGGTCATGATACTTATTATTTATTAATTTGTTCAATTATTTATAACGTAAATATTTAATCCCCAAATGCGCGCAAACGTAGTGCGCCCTAAGGATTTTTTTTTCTTTCTGCAGTGCCACATCATAAATACAAATGTACTAATGAGTTTTATACAATAGCGACATAAAATTACCAGAGTGATCTAAATTACAGATAGAGATTATAGTGTCAAGTTGACACTTCTAAAGACCAAAGACTAAAGGTTCACTCGATAGACGCAAATTTTAAACTTCAAAAATTAAGGTTAATCGAGCACATTTATTAAATAATTGATTTTTACTTATTTTTTAGTTAACACCGAGCTCATGAGGGTCTTAAATCTGATCTTATTGCTGTGTCCACAATTCTTTTTCTACGTATTTAGTGTATCGGTGTGGACAATTCCATGTTTATATCACATGACATTTCCGCGGGAAATTCTTCTATTGAGACCGTACGAATGGATGTGAATTTGGATTAATGCATATATATTGTGAAATAAAATTGTTGATGATCACATTTTCTACAACACAGTTAGATGTCAGGTTTGTACACATTTAGTCTCAACTCTAGTCTATATTCAAAACTGAGCCAGTGAACTTACTGGTGCTGCATAATCCCATCACATTTCTGACATTTCAACCAACAAAAATTTATTGAATATATTATCAACTGACATATCTATTTTTATTTTATCTAATGTCAGTCATACCAACTGACAAACTCAGCGGAAACCGTGTATTCAATAACAATTTTATTTGTGTATTTTAGGGGTTGTTTACATTTTGAGTTGTATGATAAACGTATATATATGTTTGTATGTGTTTCTTAATGAAAACAGCTCAATTTTATGATACTTTATTATACAGAATCATGCCACACAGTTTGTTTACACTTGAGTGTGTCTAAATGACCCACATTACAGCCATGAAAATGGTATATCCCAATTTATTTATTCAATAAATTTGGTACAAATTTCCATTGTCTGTGTTTTTCTATAGAGTAAATGATGACTTGCATTAATCCATCAATCACTCTATTGGTTTATTTCTGTAATAAACGTATTTACACTTTTGGTATTTAGCTGAATCTTGCCTCCGAATGACCTTAGATCTACTCCGAATCACCTTTTGACGTCAAGCAACAATCACTTTTAAATTATGACGTCAAATAATTTAAATTATGATGTCAAAGTTTACGGGAACCTGTGTGATTTTATGTAATGGCGGACAAATTTGCATACAAGTGTAAATACGTCTATTACGAAAGCAACCGAGGATGACAATATTGTAGGGCGCCATGTGCTGGTGTGTAAATTATGTGCTATGTTTCATGCTAATTAACAAGTCTTTAAATTGCGCCCGGCCTTTGCAGATGAATTTTTTGAAGCCGGGTTGTACTAGTTCCTGTCAATATAATACTTCCATGGTTATATACAATGTATATATATATATATATACACATTAATGGATCTACAATCTGTCGATACTTGTATCTTGGCATTGCACAAGGTCATGTTTTTTTCTCTTGACTGTTTATGACGTCTTTACACTAATGGATGTGTGCAGATTGATAATTTAGTCTTAGATGCATGATTTTTTTATTAGTTGTTAGTGGCTTTGAACTAGCTGTCAGTTAACTGTGAGTACTCTCAGATCTGTTCCTAGGGCCATAATAAATAATAGGTTTGTTTGCCCAAACGCTACCTACCCAGAAAAAAGCTGCCTACTCAAATTCTTTTATTGTCCTGATTTGAAGAAGTTTTTTTTTAATCAAATAGGCATGAAGACTAATAAAAGAGGGACGAAAGATACCAAAGGGACAGTCAAACTCATAAATCTAAAACAAACTGACAACTCCATGGCTAAAAATGAAAAAGACAAACAGAAAAACAATAGTACACACGACACAACATAGAAAACTAAAGAATAAACAACACGAACCCCACCAAAAACTAGGGGGGATCTCAGGTGCTCCGGAAGGGTAAGCATATCCTGCTCCACATGTGGCACCCGTCGTGTTGCTTATGTGATTACAAATCCGGTAAATAGTCTAATTCGGTAGGTCATATTCATGAAAGGGAAGGGGATTGTAGTTACGTTAATAAACATCTGATACTTCAATTTCTTTTTTTGAAAAAAAAAAAAAAAATGCCTACCTACCTACCCACTGTCTCAACCTTTGGGTAGAGTTTGGGCAAACCAAAATATTTTTAAGTGTGGCCTAGTGTCTTTTTGTTGTTGGGATGTACAAGTACCCGGCCACATCCATTTGTATTTTTGTCCATCTGATGAGTTGAGCCTTTTTCAACTGATTTTTGTCGAGCCTGCGATTTTTGTTGCAGAAAGCTTGACATAGGGATAGTGATCCAGGGGCCACGGGGGGCATTAGCTAGCTTCTTAAAAGCTTTATATTTTAGAAGGTGGAAGACCTGTATGCTTCATACTCTGTATATAGATGCCTCATGTCACGAAGTTTCCCTCAGTCACATGTCCAATGTCTTTGACCTCATTTTTATTGTTCAGTGACTACTTGAAAAAAAAGTTATTTTTAGTAATGTTAAATTCTCTCTTATTATAAATAAATAGGATAACTATATTTGGTATATTTGGTATGTGCTTACCTTGCAAGGTCCTCATGCCCATCAGACAGTTTTTACTCGACCTCATTTCATGGATCAGTGAAAAAGGTAAAGTTTTGGTGATCAAGTCCATATCTCAGATACTATAAGCAATAGGTCTAGTATATTCTGTGTATGGAAGCACTGTAAGGTGTATATGTCCAACTGGCAGGTGTCATCTGACCTTGTCCTCATTTTCATGTTTCAGTGGTTATAGTTTTTGTGTTTACATCTGTTTTTGTTATACTGTATGCAATAGGTCCACTATATTTGGTGTGTGGAATTATTGTATGGTGTTGTACAGTGGCGTAGCTAGGTCAGTTTTACGTGTACGGCTGAACCTTGGTAAGTGGCCTGAAGACCCAAGCGAATCCAGGACAAAGAATTTGCTGGTAGTAGATTAGCGGGAGGGAAGCCTCCCGAAGTTTAAGAGTTATCGAGACTGACATACCATTCCTGTCATTGAAAACTCATTAATAACAACATTCTTCAGATTCCAAATGGTTTCTTTTTTATGTTTAATCTATTCATTGTGTTTATTTAGAATCTACTGACGGTCATTGGCTTTGGAGTAAACGTCCAAACCAGTTACTTTGAAATATGACTAAACAGAGTCGTTAGGCAAAGGACTCAATCAACAAAAACACAAGTTCATGTGCAAATTTCGTAAATTAGTTTTTCAGGTGCAATATTAAAATTTGTAAAGGGTTCTCTATGGAACCCTGGTTCTCGCCTGGGATTTCTCCCCGCATAAAGTATATTGATTCATTTATCAATCCATTACAGGATTTAAACAAATCAAATATTTTCATTTGAAGTTTCATGCATACTATGGAGGTTTATAAATTTATCATTTTAAATTAACTCATCATAGATACCAGCATTGAAATTTTGTACTTGCGCCAAAAATTCCAGATTGTCTGATCAAAATTGTGTAAAGATAAGTCCACCTGTTAGTTTAAAACTGAAAAATGAACGGAAAAAAGTTTGCTTCAGAAATTAACCATGAAAAAAAACTTTAAAAAAACTTTGACGAATGTTTAACAAACCAGGGATGATTCCAGGTGTTTTCAAATAGGTCCCTTGAACACCTAATTGGGAATTTTTATCCCAATTGGGATTTTTTTATGCATAAAATCTAAGACAAAATCATATTTTCCTGTAAAAACGGAAATGTATATTAAGTTTATTAACCTCTACACTGATTTAAGAAGTTGTAACATTTTGAATAGTTATGGATGGGCTACTGATTATGATATATATTTATGCTGGTAAACGATTTCCCCATGAAAATAATAAGAAAAGAATCGCATGATACGATAAAAAGGTAACGAGTCGACTAACGAGTCTCGTGGAACTTTTAAACCAGAGGAAGAACAAAGTAACTACAATGTAGTTAATAAGTTCTGGAGAACTTTTCGGCTAGTTAGTTCTTTCCGCCTGGAACTTTCCAACGTCGGAACAAAAGAGCATTTACAATAACTTGGACATCATACTAAAATCAGAAGCAATAAATTACACAAGAAATTAATAAAATTTAAAAAAATGTACAAAACAATTATGAAAAATAAATATGATATACAGCAACAATCACTGCATTAGTGGGTCCTCACTATGGACAGGTACATACAGAATGTGGCGGCTTTAACATCTTAACTGGCACAAAACTCTTCCCTAACATAGGACAGTGTATGTGTATAATCTCAGACATTGAATCTTTATCAATATAAATTGGAAATAACTTTTGAAAGTGGTAGGATTGCATAACATAAACATTACTGTACAAGCATTATTTGATACTTTAGAAATAGCTGAGAACAATGCCTGAGATAAATATTTTGACTAATTCTCTACACTATATTCATCTGAACGTGGCCAAGTTTGCCTTTGGGTTTTGATTAACTGCCTATAGCAGCCTTTGGTGCTTTGATTTTACTTTATTGACCTATGTTGTTCATCTCATTTCAGTTCTTGAATATGATATGACTAAAACCTGCAGTCACCTTACTTGGAAATGAGATGTATTTTGGAGAGCCAGATTATGGTAGCCCTAGGTATAGTCAGCTTTTTATTTATGATAAATGATTTGACAAGTTGCTTTTTAAAAAAAAAAAGTCAATACGTGAACCTTAGAACTTTTTTTTTGCTAATTATTTTAACTGAATTGTAAATTAAATCTCAGTATTTTCATTACCATGTGTGTGGAGGCTAACATTTTCTTTTTATTGTAAATCAGGATAATTATGGCATGTCGAGAGTGGTGTTAAATATAAAGAAGGGAGATAAGGGATGTGTTTATTTCATTAGTTCGTTTCTGGATGGTGTTACTTTCATTTTTACCAGTTTGAATAGTCAAACTACTACCAATGGATGACACTTCTATGGTGTTTATTGGTAGAGGTAATATTACGCCTTGATTCCCTTCAACACAGAGTATTGGCTCACACCGAACAGCAAGCTATTAAGGGTCCAAAAAATTACTAGTGTAAAACCATTCAAACAGGAAAACCAAGGGTCTAATCTATATAAAAAACGAGAAACATGTATGGATGACAACCATTTTACATCAGATTCCCGATTTAGGACAGGTGCTATCATTTGCAGCAGGGTTAAACATTTTAATGGTGCCAAACCTTCTCCCTTTTCTGAAACAATAGTACAACATCACAACATAAGAAAGACACACTATAAAATATCAATTGGAAGGCTTTGCTCAATAAAAAAACACAAATTAACACACAATGAATACTTAATATCCTGTCATATCCGGAGCCTGTTTTTCTGTTTGATTATTATCATGTGACATGTCTATTTTTTGTGTTTTTTTTTAAATGTTTTCTTTGCATTTGAACCTATCTCACATATTTATTAATAAGACAGAGAGATGCAAAAATTATTGTATATTAGATCATGTAATCTCTCAATGGGTCTTGTTGGAGAATTACACTTATTGATGATCAGTCGTAAGGAACATCAATTAATGTCTCCTACTGGTTGACCATTTCACAATGCCTCATTTATTATTTCTAGATTAATTTAAAGAATTTTTGAAAGACTGAGGTACATTTGTCCATGTTTTGAATCTTTATTATTCTTTAAGAATTATACGTATGGGAATCTATTTTTTTTCTATATAGATTATCAACTATATCATTCATTACCATATACATGTAGCAGATATAAAGTGAACTGTATAAATTTCTTTATTGCCAATTTTTAAGGTGCTCTTAATTACAGGAAGCTAATACAGATAAGAAGAATAAATGTTCTGAACGAACAATAATTAAGGTTTCGAATATTCCTCCATAGACTATATTTCTAACTTATAAATATGCTTGAACCTTAGGGGTTCACACAAAAAATCTTATTATTATCACACCCCATGCTACATAGGTTTTAACCATTTAGTCAGTCATTTTTCTTTCCTTTGTGCAGACTCCAAATCTTTTATTAAACAAATAAAACTATGCCATAAGCTATTGATCTTAAATTCTAATTCATAAACTCAAACGAACATAAAATATTTATCAAATAACCACAAACTCTTACATGGGAGACGCCACTTGCAGAGACAAGCGCACATTTTATTATAAATATGAGTATAATATTGTTGAAAGTTCATATACAGTATATATATATATATATATATATATAGCTATTAAGCCGCTTGTACTGGTTTCCCCATACTTGTGGTCCACAAATCTGAAAATAAATAATATGATTAATAATATTATTTAATTTGCAAAATGCTACCACATGTACACTTTGACTGCAATGGCTCGAATGACTTTAAACCACCTGAGTTCACTCGTGCATGAACTCAATATTCCAATTGAACCGACCTTACTATAATTAACCAAACACATGTTAACAAAAACAAACAACATTTTACATGTTCCATTTTGTACAACTTTGATAAATACATTTTATATGTAAGATTGCTTTATTAAGATTCTATCAGTTAGACCTAAACCAGAGAAGTTGTTTTTTTGATATATCTGTGAGCTAGCATGTTTATGTTTATTCAGAAAGGAAAGATGACTTATCACAAGATACTTAAACAAGGGATATTCAAGTTTTTAATCACTATGAACTGAAAAAAGTTATTTAAAAGACAAGACATTTTTTAAAAGCTAAAGGTGGTTGTTTTCATGAAGTTTAGACCAGTATTCAATGGGAGATAACTCTAATCACATTGAGGTTATTGATTTTTATGATAAACATTGATCATTGTTTTATCCAAAGTCAGCTGACTTGAATTTTCATGATTTGGTTTTGCATAAAACTATAAATTATCAATTATAAAACATTTAAAACTAGTTAGATTTATTTTTGATCATAATTATTTAGGTATTTAAGATATTTATTTCAATGAGCTAATTTATGTGTAGACCTTCTCTTAATCTTGTTTCTTCATACAAAGTTCTAATAAATATTTTTTCTTTTCAGCATTTCTATAAAGTGATAACATAACTTAAAGAAATTCAAAACTTTTCCTATATAACATTAACCATAGCCATGCTTACGTCAATTAAAGATAACTTTTTCATTTTTTTTATAACTGGTTATGATGTTGGATGCCATTTTTTTAAACGAAACATTGGAATAGCATGGATCCCTCCTTATAAGCACACTAACTTCTTAGTGTATCCTACGTCATAGACCATATATTACAATGTAATATATTTTACTAACTTGTGAAGAAAATATTGATTGAAAATAATTTAACTCATCTCTACTCTGTATATACTATATATTGCATAAAGACTGCACCTGTACTGAAGACAAACACTGCACTTGCACTTGGACTGAAGACCAAAACACTGCACTTGGACTGAAGACAAAAACACTGCACTTGGACTGAAGACCAAAACACTGCACTTGGACTGAAGACAAAAACACTGCACTTGGACTGAAGACCAAAACACTGCACTTGGACTGAAGACCAAAACACTGCACGTGGACTGAAGACACTACACCTGGACAAAATATCCAAGTTGAATGGGACTAGGGACCACTGGAACTAGCTCCTTCAAAAAGCATATTCATTATTGACCTCTTTATTGATGTGTTATGATGAAATCATGTTTTTGATAATTGCATTGATTAATGATCATGCCTTTAAATTTGGATTGACCTCGACCCAAGACTTATAGTTTCTCCTGAGTATAAATGAGTTTGCTCGTTGAAATTGTATAGAAAAAATTTCAATAAAATATTTACCATTTTGTTAACATTTGATAGCAAGGCTAATGGCTGGTGCACCAATATAGATTTTCATAATTGGCTCTAATTTAAAATTAATTTTTTTTAAATCGGAAAATTGCAACACCAATCAGTGTCTATTTAAAGTTGATAATTATTTATAGCTTTTGTTAAAGATACAGCCTTTTCTTTAATATATGTTGCCACTTTGGACTGAAGAAGATGGATTCATGGCAGACAGGAGGAGTCAGTCAACCTGTATGTATTTTTTTTGCAGTTTTTCTTAAAACTATGTTTCTATTTGATAGACATTCAGATCAATTTTTTCTGAACAGTTTTGGAAAAAAACTGCTTCATGTTAAATTGGGACTTGTAAAAGCAGACCACTGCAGAGAGCAAACTTAAGTTTCAATTTAAAAATGACATTCAGTATGGGCTTTGCTTATTATTAAAGTTTACCTATAATTGTTAATTTCTGTGTCATTTTGGTCTCTTGTGGAGAGTTGTCTCATTGGCAATCATACCACATCTTCTTTCTTTATCAAGATTAAATTCTGAAAAATTGCAACAGGAGTCTGTATTTAAAGATGATATTAATTTATAGTTTTTTGTTGCAGGTAGACAGCCTCTACGTGGCCCGCCTACACAGATGAAGAGGAGGACACCACTCATGGCTTGGGCAGGGTTTTAACACGTGGGTATTATTCCGTCATTACAGTTTTTCTTCAAACTTTGTTTATATTCGATAGGCAATAAGATCTGTTTTTTCTGGAATAGTTTGAAAAAAAACAGAGGCTTTATTCATGTTAAAATGGGACTTTTAAAAGCAGTATTCACTCTGCGGAGAGCAAACTTTTGGTTTTGATTTAAAAATGCCATGGGGTTTGGACTTTGCTCATTGTTGAAGGCCGTACGGTTACCTATAATTGTTAGTTTCTGTGTCATTTTGGTCTCTTGCGGAGAGTTGTCTCTCATTCGCAATCATACCACATCTTCTTTCTTTATCAAGATTAAATTCTGAAAAATTGCAACAGGAAAGAGTCGGTATTTAAAGATGATATTAATTTATAGTTTTTTGTTGCAGGTAGACAGCCTCTACATGGCCTGGCCTGCACAGATGAAGAGGAGGGAGGACACCACACCACTCATGGCTTGGGCAGGGTTTTAACACGTGGGTATTATTCTGTCATTACAGTTTTTCTTCAAACTTTGTTTATATTCGATAGGCAATAAGATCTGTTTTTTCTGGAATAGTTTGAAAAAAAACAGAGGCTTTATTTATGTTAAAATGGGACTTTTAAAAGCAGTATTCACTCTGCGGAGAGCAAACTTTTGGTTTTGACTTAAAAATGCCATGGGGTTTGGACTTTGCTCATTGTTGAAGGCCGTACGGTTACCTATAATTGTTAGTTTCTGTGTCATTTTGGTCTCTTGCAGAGAGTTGTCTCTCATTGGCAATCATGCCACATCTTCTTTCTTTATCAAGATTAAATTCTGAAAAATTGCAACAGGAAAGAGTCGGTATTTAAAGATGATATTAATTTATAGTTTTTTGTTGCAGGTAGACAGCCTCTACGTGGCCCGGCCTGCACAGATGAAGAGGAGGGAGGACACCACACCACTCATGGCTTGGGCAGGGTTTTCACACGTGGGTATTATTCCGTCATTACAGTTTTTCTTCAAACTTTGTTTATATTCGATAGGCAATAAGATCTGTTTTTTCTGGAATAGTTTGAAAAAAAACAGAGGCTTTATTTATGTTAAAATGGGACTTTTAAAAGCAGTATTCACTCTGCGGAGAGCAAACTTTTGGTTTTGACTTAAAAATGCCATGGGGTTTGGACTTTGCTCATTGTTGAAGGCCGTACGGTTACCTATAATTGTTAGTTTCTGTGTCATTTTGGTCTCTTGCGGAGAGTTGTCTCTCATTGGCAATCATGCCACATCTTCTTTATCAAGATTAAATTCTGAAAAATTGCAACAGGAAAGAGTCGGTATTTAAAGATGATATTAATTTATAGTTTTTTGTTGCAGGTAGACAGCCTCTACGTGGCCCGGCCTGCACAGATGAAGAGGAGGGAGGACACCACACCACTCATGGCTTGGGCAGGGTTTTCACACGTGGGTATTATTCCGTCATTACAGTTTTTCTTCAAACTTTGTTTATATTCGATAGGCAATAAGATCTGTTTTTTCTGGAATAGTTTGAAAAAAAACAGAGGCTTTATTTATGTTAAAATGGGACTTTTAAAAGCAGTATTCACTCTGCGGAGAGCAAACTTTTGGTTTTGACTTAAAAATGCCATGGGGTTTGGACTTTGCTCATTGTTGAAGGCCGTACGGTTACCTATAATTGTTTGTTTCTGTGTCATTTTGGTCTCTTGCGGAGAGTTGTCTCTCATTGGCAATCATGCCACATCTTCTTTCTTTATCAAGATTAAATTCTGAAAAATTGCAACAGGAAAGAGTCGGTATTTAAAGATGATATTAATTTATAGTTTTTTGTTGCAGGTAGACAGCCTCTACGTGGCCTGGCCTGTACAAATGAAGAGGAGGGAGGACACCACACCACTCATGGCTTGGGCAGGGTTTTCACACGTGGGTATTATTCCGTCATTACAGTTTTTCTTCAAACTTTGTTTATATTCGATAGGCAATAAGATCTGTTTTTTCTGGAATAGTTTGAAAAAAAACAGAGGCTTTATTTATGTTAAAATGGGACTTTTAAAAGCAGTATTCACTCTGCGGAGAGCAAACTTTTGGTTTTGACTTAAAAATGCCATGGGGTTTGGACTTTGCTCATTGTTGAAGGCCGTACGGTTACCTATAATTGTTAGTTTCTGTGTCATTTTGGTCTCTTGCGGAGAGTTGTCTCTCATTGGCAATCATACCACATCTTCTTTCTTTATCAAGATTAAATTCTGAAAAATTGCAACAGGAAAGAGTCGGTATTTAAAGATGATATTAATTTATAGTTTTTTGTTGCAGGTAGACAGCCTCTACGTGGCCCGGCCTGCACAGATGAAGAGGAGGGAGGACACCACACCACTCATGGCTTGGGCAGGGTTTTCACACGTGGGTATTATTCCGTCATTACAGTTTTTCTTCAAACTTTGTTTATATTCGATAGGCAATAAGATCTGTTTTTTCTGGAATAGTTTGAAAAAAAAACAGAGGCTTTATTTATGTTAAAATGGGACTTTTAAAAGCAGTATTCACTCTGCGGAGAGCAAACTTTTGGTTTTGATTTAAAAATGCCATGGGGTTTGGACTTTGCTCATTGTTGAAGGCCGTACGGTTACCTATAATTGTTAGTTTCTGTGTCATTTTGGTCTCTTGCGGAGAGTTGTCTCTCATTGGCAATCATACCACATCTTCTTTCTTTATCAAGATTAAATTCTGAAAAATTGCAACAGGAAAGAGTCGGTATTTAAAGATGATATTAATTTATAGTTTTTTGTTGCAGGTAGACAGCCTCTACGTGGCCCGGCCTGCACAGATGAAGAGGAGGGAGGACACCACACCACTCATGGCTTGGGCAGGGTTTTCACACGTGGGTATTATTCCGTCATTACAGTTTTTCTTCAAACTTTGTTTATATTCGATAGGCAATAAGATCTGTTTTTTCTGGAATAGTTTGAAAAAAAAACAGAGGCTTTATTTATGTTAAAATGGGACTTTTAAAAGCAGTATTCACTCTGCGGAGAGCAAACTTTTGGTTTTGATTTAAAAATGCCATGGGGTTTGGACTTTGCTCATTGTTGAAGGCCGTACGGTTACCTATAATTGTTAGTTTCTGTGTCATTTTGGTCTCTTGCGGAGAGTTGTCTCTCATTGGCAATCATACCACATCTTCTTTCTTTATCAAGATTAAATTCTGAAAAATTGCAACAGGAAAGAGTCGGTATTTAAAGATGATATTAATTTATAGTTTTTTGTTGCAGGTAGACAGCCTCTACGTGGCCCGGCCTGCACAGATGAAGAGGAGGGAGGACACCACACCACTCATGGCTTGGGCAGGGTTTTCACACGTGGGTATTATTCCGTCATTACAGTTTTTCTTCAAACTTTGTTTATATTCGATAGGCAATAAGATCTGTTTTTTCTGGAATAGTTTGAAAAAAAACCAGAGGCTTTATTTATGTTAAAATGGGACTTTTAAAAGCAGTATTCACTCTGCGGAGAGCAAACTTTTGGTTTTGATTTAAAAATGCCATGGGGTTTGGACTTTGCTCATTGTTGAAGGCCGTACGGTTACCTATAATTGTTAGTTTCTGTGTCATTTTGGTCTCTTGCGGAGAGTTGTCTCTCATTGGCAATCATATCACATCTTCTTTCTTTATCAAGATTAAATTCTGAAAAATTGCAACAGGAAAGAGTCGGTATTTAAAGATGATATTAATTTATAGTTTTTTGTTGCAGGTAGACAGCCTCTACGTGGCCCGGCCTGCACAGATGAAGAGGAGGGAGGACACCACACCACTCATGGCTTGGGCAGGGTTTTCACACGTGGGTATTATTCCGTCATTACAGTTTTTCTTCAAACTTTGTTTATATTCGATAGGCAATAAGATCTGTTTTTTCTGGAATAGTTTGAAAAAAAAACAGAGGCTTTATTTATGTTAAAATGGGACTTTTAAAAGCAGTATTCACTCTGCGGAGAGCAAACTTTTGGTTTTGATTTAAAAATGCCATGGGGTTTGGACTTTGCTCATTGTTGAAGGCCGTACGGTTACCTATAATTGTTAGTTTCTGTGTCATTTTGGTCTCTTGCGGAGAGTTGTCTCTCATTGGCAATCATACCACATCTTCTTTCTTTATCAAGATTAAATTCTGAAAAATGACACCACACCACTCATGGCTTGGGCAGGGTTTTCACACGTGGGTATTATTCCGTCATTACAGTTTTTCTTCAAACTTTGTTTATATTCGATAGGCAATAAGATCTGTTTTTTCTGGAATAGTTTGAAAAAAAAACAGAGGCTTTATTTATGTTAAAATGGGACTTTTAAAAGCAGTATTCACTCTGCGGAGAGCAAACTTTTGGTTTTGATTTAAAAATGCCATGGGGTTTGGACTTTGCTCATTGTTGAAGGCCGTACGGTTACCTATAATTGTTAGTTTCTGTGTCATTTTGGTCTCTTGCGGAGAGTTGTCTCTCATTGGCAATCATACCACATCTTCTTTCTTTATCAAGATTAAATTCTGAAAAATTGCAACAGGAAAGAGTCGGTATTTAAAGATGATATTAATTTATAGTTTTTTGTTGCAGGTAGACAGCCTCTACGTGGCCCGGCCTGCACAGATGAAGAGGAGGGAGGACACCACACCACTCATGGCTTGGGCAGGGTTTTCACACGTGGGTATTATTCCGTCATTACAGTTTTTCTTCAAACTTTGTTTATATTCTATAGGCAATAAGATCTGTTTTTTCTGGAATAGTTTGAAAAAAAAACAGAGGCTTTATTTATGTTAAAATGGGACTTTTAAAAGCAGTATTCACTCTGCGGAGAGCAAACTTTTGGTTTTGATTTAAAAATGCCATGGGGTTTGGACTTTGCTCATTGTTGAAGGACGTACGGTTACCTATAATTGTTAGTTTCTGTGTCATTTTGGTCTCTTGCGGAGAGTTGTCTCTCATTGGCAATCATACCACATCTTCTTTCTTTATCAAGATTAAATTCTGAAAAATTGCAACAGGAAAGAGTCGGTATTTAAAGATGATATTAATTTATAGTTTTTTGTTGCAGGTAGACAGCCTCTACGTGGCCCGGCCTGCACAGATGAAGAGGAGGGAGGACACCACACCACTCATGGCTTGGGCAGGGTTTTCACACGTGGGTATTATTCCGTCATTACAGTTTTTCTTCAAACTTTGTTTATATTCGATAGGCAATAAGATCTGTTTTTTTCTGGAATAGTTTGAAAAAAAAACAGAGGCTTTATTTATGTTAAAATGGGACTTTTAAAAGCAGTATTCACTCTGCGGAGAGCAAACTTTTGGTTTTGATTTAAAAATGCCATGGGGTTTGGACTTTGCTCATTGTTGAAGGCCGTACGGTTACCTATAATTGTTAGTTTCTGTGTCATTTTGGTCTCTTGCGGAGAGTTGTCTCTCATTGGCAATCATACCACATCTTCTTTCTTTATCAAGATTAAATTCTGAAAAATTGCAACAGGAAAGAGTCGGTATTTAAAGATGATATTAATTTATAGTTTTTTGTTGCAGGTAGACAGCCTCTACGTGGCCCGGCCTGCACAGATGAAGAGGAGGGAGGACACCACACCACTCATGGCTTGGGCAGGGTTTTCACACGTGGGTATTATTCCGTCATTACAGTTTTTCTTCAAACTTTGTTTATATTCGATAGGCAATAAGATCTGTTTTTTCTGGAATAGTTTGAAAAAAAAACAGAGGCTTTATTTATGTTAAAATGGGACTTTTAAAAGCAGTATTCACTCTGCGGAGAGCAAACTTTTGGTTTTGATTTAAAAATGCCATGGGGTTTGGACTTTGCTCATTGTTGAAGGCCGTACGGTTACCTATAATTGTTAGTTTCTGTGTCATTTTGGTCTCTTGCGGAGAGTTGTCTCTCATTGGCAATCATATCACATCTTCTTTCTTTATCAAGATTAAATTCTGAAAAATTGCAACAGGAAAGAGTCGGTATTTAAAGATGATATTAATTTATAGTTTTTTGTTGCAGGTAGACAGCCTCTACGTGGCCCGGCCTGCACAGATGAAGAGGAGGGAGGACACCACACCACTCATGGCTTGGGCAGGGTTTTCACACGTGGGTATTATTCCGTCATTACAGTTTTTCTTCAAACTTTTTTTATATTCGATAGGCAATAAGATCTGTTTTTTCTGGAATAGTTTGAAAAAAAAACAGAGGCTTTATTTATGTTAAAATGGGACTTTTAAAAGCAGTATTCACTCTGCGGAGAGCAAACTTTTGGTTTTGATTTAAAAATGCCATGGGGTTTGGACTTTGCTCATTGTTGAAGGCCGTACGGTTACCTATAATTGTTAGTTTCTGTGTCATTTTGGTCTCTTGCGGAGAGTTGTCTCTCATTGGCAATCATGCCACATCTTCTTTCTTTATCAAGATTAAATTCTGAAAAATTGCAACAGGAAAGAGTCGGTATTTAAAGATGATATTAATTTATAGTTTTTTGTTGCAGGTAGACAGCCTCTACGTGGCCTGCCCTGCACAGATGAAGAGGAGGGAGGACACCACACCACTCATGGCTTGGGCAGGGTTTTCACACGTGGGTATTATTCCGTCATTACAGTTTTTCTTCAAACTTTGTTTATATTCGATAGGCAATAAGATCTGTTTTTTTCTGGAATAGTTTGAAAAAAAAACAGAGGCTTTATTTATGTTAAAATGGGACTTTTAAAAGCAGTATTCACTCTGCGGAGAGCAAACTTTTGGTTTTGATTTAAAAATGCCATGGGGTTTGGACTTTGCTCATTGTTGAAGGCCATACGGTTACCTATAATTGTTAGTTTCTGTGTCATTTTAGTCTCTTGCGGAGAGTTGTCTCTCATTGGCAATCATACCACATCTTCTTTCTTTATCAAGATTAAATTCTGAAAAATTGCAACAGGAAAGAGTCGGTATTTAAAGATGATATTAATTTATAGTTTTTTGTTGCAGGTAGACAGCCTCTACGTGGCCCGGCCTGCACAGATGAAGAGGAGGGAGGACACCACACCACTCATGGCTTGGGCAGGGTTTTCACACGTGGGTATTATTCCGTCATTACAGTTTTTCTTCAAACTTTGTTTTTATTCTATAGGCAATAAGATCTGTTTTTTTCTGGAATAGTTTGAAAAAAAAACAGAGGCTTTATTTATGTTAAAATGGGACTTTTAAAAGCAGTATTCACTCTGCGGAGAGCAAACTTTTGGTTTTGATTTAAAAATGCCATGGGGTTTGGACTTTGCTCATTGTTGAAGGCCGTACGGTTACCTATAATTGTTAGTTTCTGTGTCATTTTGGTCTCTTGCGGAGAGTTGTCTCTCATTGGCAATCATACCACATCTTCTTTCTTTATCAAGATTAAATTCTGAAAAATTGCAACAGGAAAGAGTCGGTATTTAAAGATGATATTAATTTATAGTTTTTTGTTGCAGGTAGACAGCCTCTACGTGGCCCGGCCTGCACAGATGAAGAGGAGGGAGGACACCACACCACTCATGGCTTGGGCAGGGTTTTCACACGTGGGTATTATTCCGTCATTACAGTTTTTCTTCAAACTTTGTTTATATTCGATAGGCAATAAGATCTGTTTTTTTCTGGAATAGTTTGAAAAAAAAACAGAGGCTTTATTTATGTTAAAATGGGACTTTTAAAAGCAGTATTCACTCTGCGGAGAGCAAACTTTTGGTTTTGATTTAAAAATGCCATGGGGTTTGGACTTTGCTCATTGTTGAAGGCCGTACGGTTACCTATAATTGTTAGTTTCTGTGTCATTTTGGTCTCTTGCGGAGAGTTGTCTCTCATTGGCAATCATACCACATCTTCTTTCTTTATCAAGATTAAATTCTGAAAAATTGCAACAGGAAAGAGTCGGTATTTAAAGATGATATTAATTTATAGTTTTTTGTTGCAGGTAGACAGCCTCTACGTGGCCCGGCCTGCACAGATGAAGAGGAGGGAGGACACCACACCACTCATGGCTTGGGCAGGGTTTTCACACGTGGGTATTATTCCGTCATTACAGTTTTTCTTCAAACTTTGTTTATATTCGATAGGTAATAAGATCTGTTTTTTTCTGGAATAGTTTGAAAAAAAAACAGAGGCTTTATTTATGTTAAAATGGGACTTTTAAAAGCAGTATTCACTCTGCGGAGAGCAAACTTTTGGTTTTGATTTAAAAATGCCATGGGGTTTGGACTTTGCTCATTGTTGAAGGCCGTACGGTTACCTATAATTGTTAGTTTCTGTGTCATTTTGGTCTCTTGCGGAGAGTTGTCTCTCATTGGCAATCATACCACATCTTCTTTCTTTATCAAGATTAAATTCTGAAAAATTGCAACAGGAAAGAGTCGGTATTTAAAGATGATATTAATTTATAGTTTTTTGTTGCAGGTAGACAGCCTCTACGTGGCCCGGCCTGCACAGATGAAGAGGAGGGAGGACACCACACCACTCATGGCTTGGGCAGGGTTTTCACACGTGGGTATTATTCCGTCATTACAGTTTTTCTTCAAACTTTTTTTATATTCGATAGGCAATAAGATCTGTTTTTTCTGGAATAGTTTGAAAAAAAAACAGAGGCTTTATTTATGTTAAAATGGGACTTTTAAAAGCAGTATTCACTCTGCGGAGAGCAAACTTTTGGTTTTGATTTAAAAATGCCATGGGGTTTGGACTTTGCTCATTGTTGAAGGCCGTACGGTTACCTATAATTGTTAGTTTCTGTGTCATTTTGGTCTCTTGCGGAGAGTTGTCTCTCATTGGCAATCATACCACATCTTCTTTCTTTATCAAGATTAAATTCTGAAAAATTGCAACAGGAAAGAGTCGGTATTTAAAGATGATATTAATTTATAGTTTTTTGTTGCAGGTAGACAGCCTCTACGTGGCCCGGCCTGCACAGATGAAGAGGAGGGAGGACACCACACCACTCATGGCTTGGGCAGGGTTTTCACACGTGGGTATTATTCCGTCATTACAGTTTTTCTTCAAACTTTGTTTATATTCGATAGGCAATAAGATCTGTTTTTTCTGGAATAGTTTGAAAAAAAACCAGAGGCTTTATTTATGTTAAAATGGGACTTTTAAAAGCAGTATTCACTCTGCGGAGAGCAAACTTTTGGTTTTGATTTAAAAATGCCATGGGGTTTGGACTTTGCTCATTGTTGAAGGCCGTACGGTTACCTATAATTGTTAGTTTCTGTGTCATTTTGGTCTCTTGCGGAGAGTTGTCTCTCATTGGCAATCATATCACATCTTCTTTCTTTATCAAGATTAAATTCTGAAAAATTGCAACAGGAAAGAGTCGGTATTTAAAGATGATATTAATTTATAGTTTTTTGTTGCAGGTAGACAGCCTCTACGTGGCCCGGCCTGCACAGATGAAGAGGAGGGAGGACACCACACCACTCATGGCTTGGGCAGGGTTTTCACACGTGGGTATTATTCCGTCATTACAGTTTTTCTTCAAACTTTGTTTATATTCGATAGGCAATAAGATCTGTTTTTTCTGGAATAGTTTGAAAAAAAACCAGAGGCTTTATTTATGTTAAAATGGGACTTTTAAAAGCAGTATTCACTCTGCGGAGAGCAAACTTTTGGTTTTGATTTAAAAATGCCATGGGGTTTGGACTTTGCTCATTGTTGAAGGCCGTACGGTTACCTATAATTGTTAGTTTCTGTGTCATTTTGGTCTCTTGCGGAGAGTTGTCTCTCATTGGCAATCATACCACATCTTCTTTCTTTATCAAGATTAAATTCTGAAAAATGACACCACACCACTCATGGCTTGGGCAGGGTTTTCACACGTGGGTATTATTCCGTCATTACAGTTTTTCTTCAAACTTTGTTTATATTCGATAGGCAATAAGATCTGTTTTTTCTGGAATAGTTTGAAAAAAAAACAGAGGCTTTATTTATGTTAAAATGGGACTTTTAAAAGCAGTATTCACTCTGCGGAGAGCAAACTTTTGGTTTTGATTTAAAAATGCCATGGGGTTTGGACTTTGCTCATTGTTGAAGGCCGTACGGTTACCTATAATTGTTAGTTTCTGTGTCATTTTGGTCTCTTGCGGAGAGTTGTCTCTCATTGGCAATCATACCACATCTTCTTTCTTTATCAAGATTAAATTCTGAAAAATTGCAACAGGAAAGAGTCGGTATTTAAAGATGATATTAATTTATAGTTTTTTGTTGCAGGTAGACAGCCTCTACGTGGCCCGGCCTGCACAGATGAAGAGGAGGGAGGACACCACACCACTCATGGCTTGGGCAGGGTTTTCACACGTGGGTATTATTCCGTCATTACAGTTTTTCTTCAAACTTTGTTTATATTCTATAGGCAATAAGATCTGTTTTTTCTGGAATAGTTTGAAAAAAAACCAGAGGCTTTATTTATGTTAAAATGGGACTTTTAAAAGCAGTATTCACTCTGCGGAGAGCAAACTTTTGGTTTTGATTTAAAAATGCCATGGGGTTTGGACTTTGCTCATTGTTGAAGGCCGTACGGTTACCTATAATTGTTAGTTTCTGTGTCATTTTGGTCTCTTGCGGAGAGTTGTCTCTCATTGGCAATCATATCACATCTTCTTTCTTTATCAAGATTAAATTCTGAAAAATTGCAACAGGAAAGAGTCGGTATTTAAAGATGATATTAATTTATAGTTTTTTGTTGCAGGTAGACAGCCTCTACGTGGCCCGGCCTGCACAGATGAAGAGGAGGGAGGACACCACACCACTCATGGCTTGGGCAGGGTTTTCACACGTGGGTATTATTCCGTCATTACAGTTTTTCTTCAAACTTTGTTTATATTCGATAGGCAATAAGATCTGTTTTTTTCTGGAATAGTTTGAAAAAAAAACAGAGGCTTTATTTATGTTAAAATGGGACTTTTAAAAGCAGTATTCACTCTGCGGAGAGCAAACTTTTGGTTTTGATTTAAAAATGCCATGGGGTTTGGACTTTGCTCATTGTTGAAGGCCGTACGGTTACCTATAATTGTTAGTTTCTGTGTCATTTTGGTCTCTTGCGGAGAGTTGTCTCTCATTGGCAATCATACCACATCTTCTTTCTTTATCAAGATTAAATTCTGAAAAATTGCAACAGGAAAGAGTCGGTATTTAAAGATGATATTAATTTATAGTTTTTTGTTGCAGGTAGACAGCCTCTACGTGGCCCGGCCTGCACAGATGAAGAGGAGGGAGGACACCACACCACTCATGGCTTGGGCAGGGTTTTCACACGTGGGTATTATTCCGTCATTACAGTTTTTCTTCAAACTTTGTTTATATTCGATAGGCAATAAGATCTGTTTTTTCTGGAATAGTTTGAAAAAAAAACAGAGGCTTTATTTATGTTAAAATGGGACTTTTAAAAGCAGTATTCACTCTGCGGAGAGCAAACTTTTGGTTTTGATTTAAAAATGCCATGGGGTTTGGACTTTGCTCATTGTTGAAGGCCGTACGGTTACCTATAATTGTTAGTTTCTGTGTCATTTTGGTCTCTTGCGGAGAGTTGTCTCTCATTGGCAATCATATCACATCTTCTTTCTTTATCAAGATTAAATTCTGAAAAATTGCAACAGGAAAGAGTCGGTATTTAAAGATGATATTAATTTATAGTTTTTTGTTGCAGGTAGACAGCCTCTACGTGGCCCGGCCTGCACAGATGAAGAGGAGGGAGGACACCACACCACTCATGGCTTGGGCAGGGTTTTCACACGTGGGTATTATTCCGTCATTACAGTTTTTCTTCAAACTTTGTTTATATTCGATAGGCAATAAGATCTGTTTTTTCTGGAATAGTTTGAAAAAAAAACAGAGGCTTTATTTATGTTAAAATGGGACTTTTAAAAGCAGTATTCACTCTGCGGAGAGCAAACTTTTGGTTTTGATTTAAAAATGCCATGGGGTTTGGACTTTGCTCATTGTTGAAGGCCGTACGGTTACCTATAATTGTTAGTTTCTGTGTCATTTTGGTCTCTTGCGGAGAGTTGTCTCTCATTGGCAATCATGCCACATCTTCTTTCTTTATCAAGATTAAATTCTGAAAAATTGCAACAGGAAAGAGTCGGTATTTAAAGATGATATTAATTTATAGTTTTTTGTTGCAGGTAGACAGCCTCTACGTGGCCTGCCCTGCACAGATGAAGAGGAGGGAGGACACCACACCACTCATGGCTTGGGCAGGGTTTTCACACGTGGGTATTATTCCGTCATTACAGTTTTTCTTCAAACTTTGTTTATATTCGATAGGCAATAAGATCTGTTTTTTTCTGGAATAGTTTGAAAAAAAAACAGAGGCTTTATTTATGTTAAAATGGGACTTTTAAAAGCAGTATTCACTCTGCGGAGAGCAAACTTTTGGTTTTGATTTAAAAATGCCATGGGGTTTGGACTTTGCTCATTGTTGAAGGCCATACGGTTACCTATAATTGTTAGTTTCTGTGTCATTTTGGTCTCTTGCGGAGAGTTGTCTCTCATTGGCAATCATACCACATCTTCTTTCTTTATCAAGATTAAATTCTGAAAAATTGCAACAGGAAAGAGTCGGTATTTAAAGATGATATTAATTTATAGTTTTTTGTTGCAGGTAGACAGCCTCTACGTGGCCCGGCCTGCACAGATGAAGAGGAGGGAGGACACCACACCACTCATGGCTTGGGCAGGGTTTTCACACGTGGGTATTATTCCGTCATTACAGTTTTTCTTCAAACTTTGTTTATATTCGATAGGCAATAAGATCTGTTTTTTTCTGGAATAGTTTGAAAAAAAAACAGAGGCTTTATTTATGTTAAAATGGGACTTTTAAAAGCAGTATTCACTCTGCGGAGAGCAAACTTTTGGTTTTGATTTAAAAATGCCATGGGGTTTGGACTTTGCTCATTGTTGAAGGCCGTACGGTTACCTATAATTGTTAGTTTCTGTGTCATTTTGGTCTCTTGCGGAGAGTTGTCTCTCATTGGCAATCATACCACATCTTCTTTCTTTATCAAGATTAAATTCTGAAAAATTGCAACAGGAAAGAGTCGGTATTTAAAGATGATATTAATTTATAGTTTTTTGTTGCAGGTAGACAGCCTCTACGTGGCCCGGCCTGCACAGATGAAGAGGAGGGAGGACACCACACCACTCATGGCTTGGGCAGGGTTTTCACACGTGGGTATTATTCCGTCATTACAGTTTTTCTTCAAACTTTGTTTATATTCGATAGGCAATAAGATCTGTTTTTTTCTGGAATAGTTTGAAAAAAAAACAGAGGCTTTATTTATGTTAAAATGGGACTTTTAAAAGCAGTATTCACTCTGCGGAGAGCAAACTTTTGGTTTTGATTTAAAAATGCCATGGGGTTTGGACTTTGCTCATTGTTGAAGGCCGTACGGTTACCTATAATTGTTAGTTTCTGTGTCATTTTGGTCTCTTGCGGAGAGTTGTCTCTCATTGGCAATCATACCACATCTTCTTTCTTTATCAAGATTAAATTCTGAAAAATTGCAACAGGAAAGAGTCGGTATTTAAAGATGATATTAATTTATAGTTTTTTGTTGCAGGTAGACAGCCTCTACGTGGCCCGGCCTGCACAGATGAAGAGGAGGGAGGACACCACACCACTCATGGCTTGGGCAGGGTTTTCACACGTGGGTATTATTCCGTCATTACAGTTTTTCTTCAAACTTTGTTTATATTCGATAGGTAATAAGATCTGTTTTTTTCTGGAATAGTTTGAAAAAAAAACAGAGGCTTTATTTATGTTAAAATGGGACTTTTAAAAGCAGTATTCACTCTGCGGAGAGCAAACTTTTGGTTTTGATTTAAAAATGCCATGGGGTTTGGACTTTGCTCATTGTTGAAGGCCGTACGGTTACCTATAATTGTTAGTTTCTGTGTCATTTTGGTCTCTTGCGGAGAGTTGTCTCTCATTGGCAATCATACCACATCTTCTTTCTTTATCAAGATTAAATTCTGAAAAATTGCAACAGGAAAGAGTCGGTATTTAAAGATGATATTAATTTATAGTTTTTTGTTGCAGGTAGACAGCCTCTACGTGGCCCAGCCTGCACAGATGAAGAGGAGGGAGGACACCACACCACTCATGGCTTGGGCAGGGTTTTCACACGTGGGTATTATTCCGTCATTACAGTTTTTCTTCAAACTTTGTTTATATTCGATAGGCAATAAGATCTGTTTTTTCTGGAATAGTTTGAAAAAAAACCAGAGGCTTTATTTATGTTAAAATGGGACTTTTAAAAGCAGTATTCACTCTGCGGAGAGCAAACTTTTGGTTTTGATTTAAAAATGCCATGGGGTTTGGACTTTGCTCATTGTTGAAGGCCGTACGGTTACCTATAATTGTTAGTTTCTGTGTCATTTTGGTCTCTTGCGGAGAGTTGTCTCTCATTGGCAATCATACCACATCTTCTTTCTTTATCAAGATTAAATTCTGAAAAATTGCAACAGGAAAGAGTCGGTATTTAAAGATGATATTAATTTATAGTTTTTTGTTGCAGGTAGACAGCCTCTACGTGGCCCGGCCTGCACAGATGAAGAGGAGGGAGGACACCACACCACTCATGGCTTGGGCAGGGTTTTCACACGTGGGTATTATTCCGTCATTACAGTTTTTCTTCAAACTTTGTTTATATTCGATAGGCAATAAGATCTGTTTTTTCTGGAATAGTTTGAAAAAAAAACAGAGGCTTTATTTATGTTAAAATGGGACTTTTAAAAGCAGTATTCACTCTGCGGAGAGCAAACTTTTGGTTTTGATTTAAAAATGCCATGGGGTTTGGACTTTGCTCATTGTTGAAGGCCGTACGGTTACCTATAATTGTTAGTTTCTGTGTCATTTTGGTCTCTTGCGGAGAGTTGTCTCTCATTGGCAATCATGCCACATCTTCTTTCTTTATCAAGATTAAATTCTGAAAAATTGCAACAGGAAAGAGTCGGTATTTAAAGATGATATTAATTTATAGTTTTTTGTTGCAGGTAGACAGCCTCTACGTGGCCTGCCCTGCACAGATGAAGAGGAGGGAGGACACCACACCACTCATGGCTTGGGCAGGGTTTTCACACGTGGGTATTATTCCGTCATTACAGTTTTTCTTCAAACTTTGTTTATATTCGATAGGCAATAAGATCTGTTTTTTTCTGGAATAGTTTGAAAAAAAAACAGAGGCTTTATTTATGTTAAAATGGGACTTTTAAAAGCAGTATTCACTCTGCGGAGAGCAAACTTTTGGTTTTGATTTAAAAATGCCATGGGGTTTGGACTTTGCTCATTGTTGAAGGCCATACGGTTACCTATAATTGTTAGTTTCTGTGTCATTTTGGTCTCTTGCGGAGAGTTGTCTCTCATTGGCAATCATACCACATCTTCTTTCTTTATCAAGATTAAATTCTGAAAAATTGCAACAGGAAAGAGTCGGTATTTAAAGATGATATTAATTTATAGTTTTTTGTTGCAGGTAGACAGCCTCTACGTGGCCCGGCCTGCACAGATGAAGAGGAGGGAGGACACCACACCACTCATGGCTTGGGCAGGGTTTTCACACGTGGGTATTATTCCGTCATTACAGTTTTTCTTCAAACTTTGTTTATATTCGATAGGCAATAAGATCTGTTTTTTTCTGGAATAGTTTGAAAAAAAAACAAAGGCTTTATTTATGTTAAAATGGGACTTTTAAAAGCAGTATTCACTCTGCGGAGAGCAAACTTTTGGTTTTGATTTAAAAATGCCATGGGGTTTGGACTTTGCTCATTGTTGAAGGCCGTACGGTTACCTATAATTGTTAGTTTCTGTGTCATTTTGGTCTCTTGCGGAGAGTTGTCTCTCATTGGCAATCATACCACATCTTCTTTCTTTATCAAGATTAAATTCTGAAAAATTGCAACAGGAAAGAGTCGGTATTTAAAGATGATATTAATTTATAGTTTTTTGTTGCAGGTAGACAGCCTCTACGTGGCCCGGCCTGCACAGATGAAGAGGAGGGAGGACACCACACCACTCATGGCTTGGGCAGGGTTTTCACACGTGGGTATTATTCCGTCATTACAGTTTTTCTTCAAACTTTGTTTATATTCGATAGGCAATAAGATCTGTTTTTTTCTGGAATAGTTTGAAAAAAAAACAGAGGCTTTATTTATGTTAAAATGGGACTTTTAAAAGCAGTATTCACTCTGCGGAGAGCAAACTTTTGGTTTTGATTTAAAAATGCCATGGGGTTTGGACTTTGCTCATTGTTGAAGGCCGTACGGTTACCTATAATTGTTAGTTTCTGTGTCATTTTGGTCTCTTGCGGAGAGTTGTCTCTCATTGGCAATCATACCACATCTTCTTTCTTTATCAAGATTAAATTCTGAAAAATTGCAACAGGAAAGAGTCGGTATTTAAAGATGATATTAATTTATAGTTTTTTGTTGCAGGTAGACAGCCTCTACGTGGCCCGGCCTGCACAGATGAAGAGGAGGGAGGACACCACACCACTCATGGCTTGGGCAGGGTTTTCACACGTGGGTATTATTCCGTCATTACAGTTTTTCTTCAAACTTTGTTTATATTCGATAGGTAATAAGATCTGTTTTTTTCTGGAATAGTTTGAAAAAAAAACAGAGGCTTTATTTATGTTAAAATGGGACTTTTAAAAGCAGTATTCACTCTGCGGAGAGCAAACTTTTGGTTTTGATTTAAAAATGCCATGGGGTTTGGACTTTGCTCATTGTTGAAGGCCGTACGGTTACCTATAATTGTTAGTTTCTGTGTCATTTTGGTCTCTTGCGGAGAGTTGTCTCTCATTGGCAATCATACCACATCTTCTTTCTTTATCAAGATTAAATTCTGAAAAATTGCAACAGGAAAGAGTCGGTATTTAAAGATGATATTAATTTATAGTTTTTTGTTGCAGGTAGACAGCCTCTACGTGGCCCAGCCTGCACAGATGAAGAGGAGGGAGGACACCACACCACTCATGGCTTGGGCAGGGTTTTCACACGTGGGTATTATTCCGTCATTACAGTTTTTCTTCAAACTTTGTTTATATTCGATAGGCAATAAGATCTGTTTTTTCTGGAATAGTTTGAAAAAAAACCAGAGGCTTTATTTATGTTAAAATGGGACTTTTAAAAGCAGTATTCACTCTGCGGAGAGCAAACTTTTGGTTTTGATTTAAAAATGCCATGGGGTTTGGACTTTGCTCATTGTTGAAGGCCGTACGGTTACCTATAATTGTTAGTTTCTGTGTCATTTTGGTCTCTTGCGGAGAGTTGTCTCTCATTGGCAATCATACCACATCTTCTTTCTTTATCAAGATTAAATTCTGAAAAATTGCAACAGGAAAGAGTCGGTATTTAAAGATGATATTAATTTATAGTTTTTTGTTGCAGGTAGACAGCCTCTACGTGGCCCGGCCTGCACAGATGAAGAGGAGGGAGGACACCACACCACTCATGGCTTGGGCAGGGTTTTCACACGTGGGTATTATTCCGTCATTACAGTTTTTCTTCAAACTTTGTTTATATTCGATAGGCAATAAGATCTGTTTTTTCTGGAATAGTTTGAAAAAAAAACAGAGGCTTTATTTATGTTAAAATGGGACTTTTAAAAGCAGTATTCACTCTGCGGAGAGCAAACTTTTGGTTTTGATTTAAAAATGCCATGGGGTTTGGACTTTGCTCATTGTTGAAGGCCGTACGGTTACCTATAATTGTTAGTTTCTGTGTCATTTTGGTCTCTTGCGGAGAGTTGTCTCTCATTGGCAATCATGCCACATCTTCTTTCTTTATCAAGATTAAATTCTGAAAAATTGCAACAGGAAAGAGTCGGTATTTAAAGATGATATTAATTTATAGTTTTTTGTTGCAGGTAGACAGCCTCTACGTGGCCTGCCCTGCACAGATGAAGAGGAGGGAGGACACCACACCACTCATGGCTTGGGCAGGGTTTTCACACGTGGGTATTATTCCGTCATTACAGTTTTTCTTCAAACTTTGTTTATATTCGATAGGCAATAAGATCTGTTTTTTTCTGGAATAGTTTGAAAAAAAAACAGAGGCTTTATTTATGTTAAAATGGGACTTTTAAAAGCAGTATTCACTCTGCGGAGAGCAAACTTTTGGTTTTGATTTAAAAATGCCATGGGGTTTGGACTTTGCTCATTGTTGAAGGCCATACGGTTACCTATAATTGTTAGTTTCTGTGTCATTTTGGTCTCTTGCGGAGAGTTGTCTCTCATTGGCAATCATACCACATCTTCTTTCTTTATCAAGATTAAATTCTGAAAAATTGCAACAGGAAAGAGTCGGTATTTAAAGATGATATTAATTTATAGTTTTTTGTTGCAGGTAGACAGCCTCTACGTGGCCCGGCCTGCACAGATGAAGAGGAGGGAGGACACCACACCACTCATGGCTTGGGCAGGGTTTTCACACGTGGGTATTATTCCGTCATTACAGTTTTTCTTCAAACTTTGTTTATATTCGATAGGCAATAAGATCTGTTTTTTTCTGGAATAGTTTGAAAAAAAAACAAAGGCTTTATTTATGTTAAAATGGGACTTTTAAAAGCAGTATTCACTCTGCGGAGAGCAAACTTTTGGTTTTGATTTAAAAATGCCATGGGGTTTGGACTTTGCTCATTGTTGAAGGCCGTACGGTTACCTATAATTGTTAGTTTCTGTGTCATTTTGGTCTCTTGCGGAGAGTTGTCTCTCATTGGCAATCATACCACATCTTCTTTCTTTATCAAGATTAAATTCTGAAAAATTGCAACAGGAAAGAGTCGGTATTTAAAGATGATATTAATTTATAGTTTTTTGTTGCAGGTAGACAGCCTCTACGTGGCCCGGCCTGCACAGATGAAGAGGAGGGAGGACACCACACCACTCATGGCTTGGGCAGGGTTTTCACACGTGGGTATTATTCCGTCATTACAGTTTTTCTTCAAACTTTGTTTATATTCGATAGGCAATAAGATCTGTTTTTTTCTGGAATAGTTTGAAAAAAAAACAGAGGCTTTATTTATGTTAAAATGGGACTTTTAAAAGCAGTATTCACTCTGCGGAGAGCAAACTTTTGGTTTTGATTTAAAAATGCCATGGGGTTTGGACTTTGCTCATTGTTGAAGGCCGTACGGTTACCTATAATTGTTAGTTTCTGTGTCATTTTGGTCTCTTGCGGAGAGTTGTCTCTCATTGGCAATCATACCACATCTTCTTTCTTTATCAAGATTAAATTCTGAAAAATTGCAACAGGAAAGAGTCGGTATTTAAAGATGATATTAATTTATAGTTTTTTGTTGCAGGTAGACAGCCTCTACGTGGCCCGGCCTGCACAGATGAAGAGGAGGGAGGACACCACACCACTCATGGCTTGGGCAGGGTTTTCACACGTGGGTATTATTCCGTCATTACAGTTTTTCTTCAAACTTTGTTTATATTCGATAGGTAATAAGATCTGTTTTTTTCTGGAATAGTTTGAAAAAAAAACAGAGGCTTTATTTATGTTAAAATGGGACTTTTAAAAGCAGTATTCACTCTGCGGAGAGCAAACTTTTGGTTTTGATTTAAAAATGCCATGGGGTTTGGACTTTGCTCATTGTTGAAGGCCGTACGGTTACCTATAATTGTTAGTTTCTGTGTCATTTTGGTCTCTTGCGGAGAGTTGTCTCTCATTGGCAATCATACCACATCTTCTTTCTTTATCAAGATTAAATTCTGAAAAATTGCAACAGGAAAGAGTCGGTATTTAAAGATGATATTAATTTATAGTTTTTTGTTGCAGGTAGACAGCCTCTACGTGGCCCAGCCTGCACAGATGAAGAGGAGGGAGGACACCACACCACTCATGGCTTGGGCAGGGTTTTCACACGTGGGTATTATTCCGTCATTACAGTTTTTCTTCAAACTTTGTTTATATTCGATAGGCAATAAGATCTGTTTTTTCTGGAATAGTTTGAAAAAAAACCAGAGGCTTTATTTATGTTAAAATGGGACTTTTAAAAGCAGTATTCACTCTGCGGAGAGCAAACTTTTGGTTTTGATTTAAAAATGCCATGGGGTTTGGACTTTGCTCATTGTTGAAGGCCGTACGGTTACCTATAATTGTTAGTTTCTGTGTCATTTTGGTCTCTTGCGGAGAGTTGTCTCTCATTGGCAATCATACCACATCTTCTTTCTTTATCAAGATTAAATTCTGAAAAATTGCAACAGGAAAGAGTCGGTATTTAAAGATGATATTAATTTATAGTTTTTTGTTGCAGGTAGACAGCCTCTACATGGCCCGGCCTGCACAGATGAAGAGGAGGGAGGACACCACACCACTCATGGCTTGGGCAGGGTTTTCACACGTGGGTATTATTCCGTCATTACAGTTTTTCTTCAAACTTTGTTTATATTCGATAGGCAATAAGATCTGTTTTTTTCTGGAATAGTTTGAAAAAAAAACAGAGGCTTTATTTATGTTAAAATGGGACTTTTAAAAGCAGTATTCACTCTGCGGAGAGCAAACTTTTGGTTTTGATTTAAAAATGCCATGGGGTTTGGACTTTGCTCATTGTTGAAGGCCGTACGGTTACCTATAATTGTTAGTTTCTGTGTCATTTTGGTCTCTTGCGGAGAGTTGTCTCTCATTGGCAATCATACCACATCTTCTTTCTTTATCAAGATTAAATTCTGAAAAATTGCAACAGGAAAGAGTCGGTATTTAAAGATGATATTAATTTATAGTTTTTTGTTGCAGGTAGACAGCCTCTACGTGGCCCGGCCTGCACAGATGAAGAGGAGGGAGGACACCACACCACTCATGGCTTGGGCAGGGTTTTCACACGTGGGTATTATTCCGTCATTACAGTTTTTCTTCAAACTTTGTTTATATTCGATAGGCAATAAGATCTGTTTTTTCTGGAATAGTTTTAAAAAAAAACAGAGGCTTTATTTATGTTAAAATGGGACTTTTAAAAGCAGTATTCACTCTGCGGAGAGCAAACTTTTGGTTTTGATTTAAAAATGCCATGGGGTTTGGACTTTGCTCATTGTTGAAGGCCGTACGGTTACCTATAATTGTTAGTTTCTGTGTCATTTTGGTCTCTTGCGGAGAGTTGTCTCTCATTGGCAATCATATCACATCTTCTTTCTTTATCAAGATTAAATTCTGAAAAATTGCAACAGGAAAGAGTCGGTATTTAAAGATGATATTAATTTATAGTTTTTTGTTGCAGGTAGACAGCCTCTACGTGGCCCGGCCTGCACAGATGAAGAGGAGGGAGGACACCACACCACTCATGGCTTGGGCAGGGTTTTCACACGTGGGTATTATTCCGTCATTACAGTTTTTCTTCAAACTTTGTTTATATTCGATAGGCAATAAGATCTGTTTTTTCTGGAATAGTTTGAAAAAAAAACAGAGGCTTTATTTATGTTAAAATGGGACTTTTAAAAGCAGTATTCACTCTGCGGAGAGCAAACTTTTGGTTTTGATTTAAAAATGCCATGGGGTTTGGACTTTGCTCATTGTTGAAGGCCGTACGGTTACCTATAATTGTTAGTTTCTGTGTCATTTTGGTCTCTTGCGGAGAGTTGTCTCTCATTGGCAATCATGCCACATCTTCTTTCTTTATCAAGATTAAATTCTGAAAAATTGCAACAGGAAAGAGTCGGTATTTAAAGATGATATTAATTTATAGTTTTTTGTTGCAGGTAGACAGCCTCTACGTGGCCTGCCCTGCACAGATGAAGAGGAGGGAGGACACCACACCACTCATGGCTTGGGCAGGGTTTTCACACGTGGGTATTATTCCGTCATTACAGTTTTTCTTCAAACTTTGTTTATATTCGATAGGCAATGAGATCTGTTTTTTTCTGGAATAGTTTGAAAAAAAAACAGAGGCTTTATTTATGTTAAAATGGGACTTTTAAAAGCAGTATTCACTCTGCGGAGAGCAAACTTTTGGTTTTGATTTAAAAATGCCATGGGGTTTGGACTTTGCTCATTGTTGAAGGCCATACGGTTACCTATAATTGTTAGTTTCTGTGTCATTTTGGTCTCTTGCGGAGAGTTGTCTCTCATTGGCAATCATACCACATCTTCTTTCTTTATCAAGATTAAATTCTGAAAAATTGCAACAGGAAAGAGTCGGTATTTAAAGATGATATTAATTTATAGTTTTTTGTTGCAGGTAGACAGCCTCTACGTGGCCCGGCCTGCACAGATGAAGAGGAGGGAGGACACCACACCACTCATGGCTTGGGCAGGGTTTTCACACGTGGGTATTATTCCGTCATTACAGTTTTTCTTCAAACTTTGTTTATATTCGATAGGTAATAAGATCTGTTTTTTTCTGGAATAGTTTGAAAAAAAAACAGAGGCTTTATTTATGTTAAAATGGGACTTTTAAAAGCAGTATTCACTCTGCGGAGAGCAAACTTTTGGTTTTGATTTAAAAATGCCATGGGGTTTGGACTTTGCTCATTGTTGAAGGCCGTACGGTTACCTATAATTGTTAGTTTCTGTGTCATTTTGGTCTCTTGCGGAGAGTTGTCTCTCATTGGCAATCATACCACATCTTCTTTCTTTATCAAGATTAAATTCTGAAAAATTGCAACAGGAAAGAGTCGGTATTTAAAGATGATATTAATTTATAGTTTTTTGTTGCAGGTAGACAGCCTCTACGTGGCCCAGCCTGCACAGATGAAGAGGAGGGAGGACACCACACCACTCATGGCTTGGGCAGGGTTTTCACACGTGGGTATTATTCCGTCATTACAGTTTTTCTTCAAACTTTGTTTATATTCGATAGGCAATAAGATCTGTTTTTTCTGGAATAGTTTGAAAAAAAACCAGAGGCTTTATTTATGTTAAAATGGGACTTTTAAAAGCAGTATTCACTCTGCGGAGAGCAAACTTTTGGTTTTGATTTAAAAATGCCATGGGGTTTGGACTTTGCTCATTGTTGAAGGCCGTACGGTTACCTATAATTGTTAGTTTCTGTGTCATTTTGGTCTCTTGCGGAGAGTTGTCTCTCATTGGCAATCATGCCACATCTTCTTTCTTTATCAAGATTAAATTCTGAAAAATTGCAACAGGAAAGAGTCGGTATTTAAAGATGATATTAATTTATAGTTTTTTGTTGCAGGTAGACAGCCTCTACGTGGCCTGCCCTGCACAGATGAAGAGGAGGGAGGACACCACACCACTCATGGCTTGGGCAGGGTTTTCACACGTGGGTATTATTCCGTCATTACAGTTTTTCTTCAAACTTTGTTTATATTCGATAGGCAATAAGATCTGTTTTTTTCTGGAATAGTTTGAAAAAAAAACAGAGGCTTTATTTATGTTAAAATGGGACTTTTAAAAGCAGTATTCACTCTGCGGAGAGCAAACTTTTGGTTTTGATTTAAAAAGCCATGGGGTTTGAACTTTGCTCATTGTTGAAGGCCGTACGGTTACCTATAATTGTTAGTTTCTGTGTCATTTTGGTCTCTTGCGGAGAGTTGTCTCTCATTGGCAATCATACCACATCTTCTTTCTTTATCAAGATTAAATTCTGAAAAATTGCAACAGGAAAGAGTCGGTATTTAAAGATGATATTAATTTATAGTTTTTTGTTGCAGGTAGACAGCCTCTACGTGGCCCGGCCTGCACAGATGAAGAGGAGGGAGGACACCACACCACTCATGGCTTGGGCAGGGTTTTCACACGTGGGTATTATTCCGTCATTACAGTTTTTCTTCAAACTTTGTTTATATTCGATAGGCAATAAGATCTGTTTTTTTCTGGAATAGTTTGAAAAAAAAACAGAGGCTTTATTTATGTTAAAATGGGACTTTTAAAAGCAGTATTCACTCTGCGGAGAGCAAACTTTTGGTTTTGATTTAAAAATGCCATGGGGTTTGGACTTTGCTCATTGTTGAAGGCCGTACGGTTACCTATAATTGTTAGTTTCTGTGTCATTTTGGTCTCTTGCGGAGAGTTGTCTCTCATTGGCAATCATATCACATCTTCTTTCTTTATCAAGATTAAATTCTGAAAAATTGCAACAGGAAAGAGTCGGTATTTAAAGATGATATTAATTTATAGTTTTTTGTTGCAGGTAGACAGCCTCTACGTGGCCCGGCCTGCACAGATGAAGAGGAGGGAGGACACCACACCACTCATGGCTTGGGCAGGGTTTTCACACGTGGGTATTATTCCGTCATTACAGTTTTTCTTCAAACTTTGTTTATATTCGATAGGCAATAAGATCTGTTTTTTCTGGAATAGTTTGAAAAAAAAACAGAGGCTTTATTTATGTTAAAATGGGACTTTTAAAAGCAGTATTCACTCTGCGGAGAGCAAACTTTTGGTTTTGATTTAAAAATGCCATGGGGTTTGGACTTTGCTCATTGTTGAAGGCCGTACGGTTACCTATAATTGTTAGTTTCTGTGTCATTTTGGTCTCTTGCGGAGAGTTGTCTCTCATTGGCAATCATGCCACATCTTCTTTCTTTATCAAGATTAAATTCTGAAAAATTGCAACAGGAAAGAGTCGGTATTTAAAGATGATATTAATTTATAGTTTTTTGTTGCAGGTAGACAGCCTCTACGTGGCCTGCCCTGCACAGATGAAGAGGAGGGAGGACACCACACCACTCATGGCTTGGGCAGGGTTTTCACACGTGGGTATTATTCCGTCATTACAGTTTTTCTTCAAACTTTGTTTATATTCGATAGGCAATGAGATCTGTTTTTTTCTGGAATAGTTTGAAAAAAAAACAGAGGCTTTATTTATGTTAAAATGGGACTTTTAAAAGCAGTATTCACTCTGCGGAGAGCAAACTTTTGGTTTTGATTTAAAAATGCCATGGGGTTTGGACTTTGCTCATTGTTGAAGGCCATACGGTTACCTATAATTGTTAGTTTCTGTGTCATTTTGGTCTCTTCCGGAGAGTTGTCTCTCATTGGCAATCATACCACATCTTCTTTCTTTATCAAGATTAAATTCTGAAAAATTGCAACAGGAAAGAGTCGGTATTTAAAGATGATATTAATTTATAGTTTTTTGTTGCAGGTAGACAGCCTCTACGTGGCCCGGCCTGCACAGATGAAGAGGAGGGAGGACACCACACCACTCATGGCTTGGGCAGGGTTTTCACACGTGGGTATTATTCCGTCATTACAGTTTTTCTTCAAACTTTGTTTATATTCGATAGGCAATAAGATCTGTTTTTTTCTGGAATAGTTTGAAAAAAAAACAGAGGCTTTATTTATGTTAAAATGGGACTTTTAAAAGCAGTATTCACTCTGCGGAGAGCAAACTTTTGGTTTTGATTTAAAAATGCCATGGGGTTTGGACTTTGCTCATTGTTGAAGGCCGTACGGTTACCTATAATTGTTAGTTTCTGTGTCATTTTGGTCTCTTGCGGAGAGTTGTCTCTCATTGGCAATCATACCACATCTTCTTTCTTTATCAAGATTAAATTCTGAAAAATTGCAACAGGAAAGAGTCGGTATTTAAAGATGATATTAATTTATAGTTTTTTGTTGCAGGTAGACAGCCTCTACGTGGCCCGGCCTGCACAGATGAAGAGGAGGGAGGACACCACACCACTCATGGCTTGGGCAGGGTTTTCACACGTGGGTATTATTCCGTCATTACAGTTTTTCTTCAAACTTTGTTTATATTCGATAGGTAATAAGATCTGTTTTTTTCTGGAATAGTTTGAAAAAAAAACAGAGGCTTTATTTATGTTAAAATGGGACTTTTAAAAGCAGTATTCACTCTGCGGAGAGCAAACTTTTGGTTTTGATTTAAAAATGCCATGGGGTTTGGACTTTGCTCATTGTTGAAGGCCGTACGGTTACCTATAATTGTTAGTTTCTGTGTCATTTTGGTCTCTTGCGGAGAGTTGTCTCTCATTGGCAATCATACCACATCTTCTTTCTTTATTAAGATTAAATTCTGAAAAATTGCAACAGGAAAGAGTCGGTATTTAAAGATGATATTAATTTATAGTTTTTTGTTGCAGGTAGACAGCCTCTACGTGGCCCAGCCTGCACAGATGAAGAGGAGGGAGGACACCACACCACTCATGGCTTGGGCAGGGTTTTCACACGTGGGTATTATTCCGTCATTACAGTTTTTCTTCAAACTTTGTTTATATTCGATAGGCAATAAGATCTGTTTTTTCTGGAATAGTTTGAAAAAAAACCAGAGGCTTTATTTATGTTAAAATGGGACTTTTAAAAGCAGTATTCACTCTGCGGAGAGCAAACTTTTGGTTTTGATTTAAAAATGCCATGGGGTTTGGACTTTGCTCATTGTTGAAGGCCGTACGGTTACCTATAATTGTTAGTTTCTGTGTCATTTTGGTCTCTTGCGGAGAGTTGTCTCTCATTGGCAATCATACCACATTATTCTTTCTTTATCAAGATTAAATTCTGAAAAATTGCAACAGGAAAGAGTCGGTATTTAAAGATGATATTAATTTATAGTTTTTTGTTGCAGGTAGACAGCCTCTACGTGGCCCGGCCTGCACAGATGAAGAGGAGGGAGGACACCACACCACTCATGGCTTGGGCAGGGTTTTCACACGTGGGTATTATTCCGTCATTACAGTTTTTCTTCAAACTTTGTTTATATTCGATAGGCAATAAGATCTGTTTTTTCTGGAATAGTTTGAAAAAAAAAACAGAGGCTTTATTTATGTTAAAATGGGACTTTTAAAAGCAGTATTCACTCTGCGGAGAGCAAACTTTTGGTTTTGATTTAAAAATGCCATGGGGTTTGGACTTTGCTCATTGTTGAAGGCCGTACGGTTACCTATAATTGTTAGTTTCTGTGTCATTTTGGTCTCTTGCGGAGAGTTGTCTCTCATTGGCAATCATACCACATCTTCTTTCTTTATCAAGATTAAATTCTGAAAAATTGCAACAGGAAAGAGTCGGTATTTAAAGATGATATTAATTAATAGTTTTTTGTTGCAGGTAGACAGCCTCTACGTGGCCCGGCCTGCACAGATGAAGAGGAGGGAGGACACCACACCACTCATGGCTTGGGCAGGGTTTTCACACGTGGGTATTATTCCGTCATTACAGTTTTTCTTCAAACTTTGTTTATATTCGATAGGCAATAAGATCTGTTTTTTTCTGGAATAGTTTGAAAAAAAAACAGAGGCTTTATTTATGTTAAAATGGGACTTTTAAAAGCAGTATTCACTCTGCGGAGAGCAAACTTTTGGTTTTGATTTAAAAATGCCATGGGGTTTGGACTTTGCTCATTGTTGAAGGCCGTACGGTTACCTATAATTGTTAGTTTCTGTGTCATTTTGGTCTCTTGCGGAGAGTTGTCTCTCATTGGCAATCATACCACATCTTCTTTCTTTATCAAGATTAAATTCTGAAAAATTGCAACAGGAAAGAGTCGGTATTTAAAGATGATATTAATTTATAGTTTTTTGTTGCAGGTAGACAGCCTCTACGTGGCCCGGCCTGCACAGATGAAGAGGAGGGAGGACACCACACCACTCATGGCTTGGGCAGGGTTTTCACACGTGGGTATTATTCCGTCATTACAGTTTTTCTTCAAACTTTGTTTATATTCGATAGGTAATAAGATCTGTTTTTTTCTGGAATAGTTTGAAAAAAAAACAGAGGCTTTATTTATGTTTAAATGGGACTTTTAAAAGCAGTATTCACTCTGCGGAGAGCAAACTTTTGGTTTTGATTTAAAAATGCCATGGGGTTTGGACTTTGCTCATTGTTGAAGGCCGTACGGTTACCTATAATTGTTAGTTTCTGTGTCATTTTGGTCTCTTGCGGAGAGTTGTCTCTCATTGGCAATCATACCACATCTTCTTTCTTTATCAAGATTAAATTCTGAAAAATTGCAACAGGAAAGAGTCGGTATTTAAAGATGATATTAATTTATAGTTTTTTGTTGCAGGTAGACAGCCTCTACGTGGCCCAGCCTGCACAGATGAAGAGGAGGGAGGACACCACACCACTCATGGCTTGGGCAGGGTTTTCACACGTGGGTATTATTCCGTCATTACAGTTTTTCTTCAAACTTTGTTTATATTCGATAGGCAATAAGATCTGTTTTTTCTGGAATAGTTTGAAAAAAAACCAGAGGCTTTATTTATGTTAAAATGGGACTTTTAAAAGCAGTATTCACTCTGCGGAGAGCAAACTTTTGGTTTTGATTTAAAAATGCCATGGGGTTTGGACTTTGCTCATTGTTGAAGGCCGTACGGTTACCTATAATTGTTAGTTTCTGTGTCATTTTGGTCTCTTGCGGAGAGTTGTCTCTCATTGGCAATCATACCACATTATTCTTTCTTTATCAAGATTAAATTCTGAAAAATTGCAACAGGAAAGAGTCGGTATTTAAAGATGATATTAATTTATAGTTTTTTGTTGCAGGTAGACAGCCTCTACGTGGCCCGGCCTGCACAGATGAAGAGGAGGGAGGACACCACACCACTCATGGCTTGGGCAGGGTTTTCACACGTGGGTATTATTCCGTCATTACAGTTTTTCTTCAAACTTTGTTTATATTCGATAGGCAATAAGATCTGTTTTTTCTGGAATAGTTTGAAAAAAAAAACAGAGGCTTTATTTATGTTAAAATGGGACTTTTAAAAGCAGTATTCACTCTGCGGAGAGCAAACTTTTGGTTTTGATTTAAAAATGCCATGGGGTTTGGACTTTGCTCATTGTTGAAGGCCGTACGGTTACCTATAATTGTTAGTTTCTGTGTCATTTTGGTCTCTTGCGGAGAGTTGTCTCTCATTGGCAATCATACCACATCTTCTTTCTTTATCAAGATTAAATTCTGAAAAATTGCAACAGGAAAGAGTCGGTATTTAAAGATGATATTAATTTATAGTTTTTTGTTGCAGGTAGACAGCCTCTACGTGGCCCGGCCTGCACAGATGAAGAGGAGGGAGGACACCACACCACTCATGGCTTGGGCAGGGTTTTCACACGTGGGTATTATTCCGTCATTACAGTTTTTCTTCAAACTTTGTTTATATTCGATAGGCAATAAGATCTGTTTTTTTCTGGAATAGTTTGAAAAAAAAACAGAGGCTTTATTTATGTTAAAATGGGACTTTTAAAAGCAGTATTCACTCTGCGGAGAGCAAACTTTTGGTTTTGATTTAAAAATGCCATGGGGTTTGGACTTTGCTCATTGTTGAAGGCCGTACGGTTACCTATAATTGTTAGTTTCTGTGTCATTTTGGTCTCTTGCGGAGAGTTGTCTCTCATTGGCAATCATACCACATCTTCTTTCTTTATCAAGATTAAATTCTGAAAAATTGCAACAGGAAAGAGTCGGTATTTAAAGATGATATTAATTTATAGTTTTTTGTTGCAGGTAGACAGCCTCTACGTGGCCCGGCCTGCACAGATGAAGAGGAGGGAGGACACCACACCACTCATGGCTTGGGCAGGGTTTTCACACGTGGGTATTATTCCGTCATTACAGTTTTTCTTCAAACTTTGTTTATATTCGATAGGTAATAAGATCTGTTTTTTTCTGGAATAGTTTGAAAAAAAACCAGAGGCTTTATTTATGTTAAAATGGGACTTTTAAAAGCAGTATTCACTCTGCGGAGAGCAAACTTTTGGTTTTGATTTAAAAATGCCATGGGGTTTGGACTTTGCTCATTGTTGAAGGCCGTACGGTTACCTATAATTGTTAGTTTCTGTGTCATTTTGGTCTCTTGCGGAGAGTTGTCTCTCATTGGCAATCATACCACATCTTCTTTCTTTATCAAGATTAAATTCTGAAAAATTGCAACAGGAAAGAGTCGGTATTTAAAGATGATATTAATTTATAGTTTTTTGTTGCAGGTAGACAGCCTCTACGTGGCCCAGCCTGCACAGATGAAGAGGAGGGAGGACACCACACCACTCATGGCTTGGGCAGGGTTTTCACACGTGGGTATTATTCCGTCATTACAGTTTTTCTTCAAACTTTGTTTATATTCGATAGGCAATAAGATCTGTTTTTTCTGGAATAGTTTGAAAAAAAACCAGAGGCTTTATTTATGTTAAAATGGGACTTTTAAAAGCAGTATTCACTCTGCGGAGAGCAAACTTTTGGTTTTGATTTAAAAATGCCATGGGGTTTGGACTTTGCTCATTGTTGAAGGCCGTACGGTTACCTATAATTGTTAGTTTCTGTGTCATTTTGGTCTCTTGCGGAGAGTTGTCTCTCATTGGCAATCATACCACATCTTCTTTCTTTATCAAGATTAAATTCTGAAAAATTGCAACAGGAAAGAGTCGGTATTTAAAGATGATATTAATTTATAGTTTTTTGTTGCAGGTAGACAGCCTCTACGTGGCCCGGCCTGCACAGATGAAGAGGAGGGAGGACACCACACCACTCATGGCTTGGGCAGGGTTTTCACACGTGGGTATTATTCCGTCATTACAGTTTTTCTTCAAACTTTGTTTATATTCGATAGGCAATAAGATCTGTTTTTTTCTGGAATAGTTTGAAAAAAAAACAGAGGCTTTATTTATGTTAAAATGGGACTTTTAAAAGCAGTATTCACTCTGCGGAGAGCAAACTTTTGGTTTTGATTTAAAAATGCCATGGGGTTTGGACTTTGCTCATTGTTGAAGGCCGTACGGTTACCTATAATTGTTAGTTTCTGTGTCATTTTGGTCTCTTGCGGAGAGTTGTCTCTCATTGGCAATCATACCACATCTTCTTTCTTTATCAAGATTAAATTCTGAAAAATTGCAACAGGAAAGAGTCGGTATTTAAAGATGATATTAATTTATAGTTTTTTGTTGCAGGTAGACAGCCTCTACGTGGCCCGGCCTGCACAGATGAAGAGGAGGGAGGACACCACACCACTCATGGCTTGGGCAGGGTTTTCACACGTGGGTATTATTCCGTCATTACAGTTTTTCTTCAAACTTTGTTTATATTCGATAGGCAATAAGATCTGTTTTTTTCTGGAATAGTTTGAAAAAAAAACAGAGGCTTTATTTATGTTAAAATGGGACTTTTAAAAGCAGTATTCACTCTGCGGAGAGCAAACTTTTGGTTTTGATTTAAAAATGCCATGGGGTTTGGACTTTGCTCATTGTTGAAGGCCGTACGGTTACCTATAATTGTTAGTTTCTGTGTCATTTTGGTCTCTTGCGGAGAGTTGTCTCTCATTGGCAATCATACCACATCTTCTTTCTTTATCAAGATTAAATTCTGAAAAATTGCAACAGGAAAGAGTCGGTATTTAAAGATGATATTAATTTATAGTTTTTTGTTGCAGGTAGACAGCCTCTACGTGGCCCGGCCTGCACAGATGAACAGGAGGGAGGACACCACACCACTCATGGCTTGGGCAGGGTTTTCACACGTGGGTATTATTCCGTCATTACAGTTTTTCTTCAAACTTTGTTTATATTCGATAGGCAATAAGATCTGTTTTTTCTGGAATAGTTTGAAAAAAAAACAGAGGCTTTATTTATGTTAAAATGGGACTTTTAAAAGCAGTATTCACTCTGCGGAGAGCAAACTTTTGGTTTTGATTTAAAAATGCCATGGGGTTTGGACTTTGCTCATTGTTGAAGGCCGTACGGTTACCTATAATTGTTAGTTTCTGTGTCATTTTGGTCTCTTGCGGAGAGTTGTCTCTCATTGGCAATCATACCACATCTTCTTTCTTTATCAAGATTAAATTCTGAAAAATGACACCACACCACTCATGGCTTGGGCAGGGTTTTCACACGTGGGTATTATTCCGTCATTACAGTTTTTCTTCAAACTTTGTTTATATTCGATAGGCAATAAGATCTGTTTTTTCTGGAATAGTTTGAAAAAAAAACAGAGGCTTTATTTATGTTAAAATGGGACTTTTAAAAGCAGTATTCACTCTGCGGAGAGCAAACTTTTGGTTTTGATTTAAAAATGCCATGGGGTTTGGACTTTGCTCATTGTTGAAGGCCGTACGGTTACCTATAATTGTTAGTTTCTGTGTCATTTTGGTCTCTTGCGGAGAGTTGTCTCTCATTGGCAATCATACCACATCTTCTTTCTTTATCAAGATTAAATTCTGAAAAATTGCAACAGGAAAGAGTCGGTATTTAAAGATGATATTAATTTATAGTTTTTTGTTGCAGGTAGACAGCCTCTACGTGGCCCGGCCTGCACAGATGAAGAGGAGGGAGGACACCACACCACTCATGGCTTGGGCAGGGTTTTCACACGTGGGTATTATTCCGTCATTACAGTTTTTCTTCAAACTTTGTTTATATTCGATAGGCAATAAGATCTGTTTTTTTCTGGAATAGTTTGAAAAAAAACCAGAGGCTTTATTTATGTTAAAATGGGACTTTTAAAAGCAGTATTCACTCTGCGGAGAGCAAACTTTTGGTTTTGATTTAAAAATGCCATGGGGTTTGGACTTTGCTCATTGTTGAAGGCCGTACGGTTACCTATAATTGTTAGTTTCTGTGTCATTTTGGTCTCTTGCGGAGAGTTGTCTCTCATTGGCAATCATACCACATCTTCTTTCTTTATCAAGATTAAATTCTGAAAAATTGCAACAGGAAAGAGTCGGTATTTAAAGATGATATTAATTTATAGTTTTTTGTTGCAGGTAGACAGCCTCTACGTGGCCCGGCCTGCACAGATGAAGAGGAGGGAGGACACCACACCACTCATGGCTTGGGCAGGGTTTTCACACGTGGGTATTATTCCGTCATTACAGTTTTTCTTCAAACTTTGTTTATATTCGATAGGCAATAAGATCTGTTTTTTTCTGGAATAGTTTGAAAAAAAAACAGAGGCTTTATTTATGTTAAAATGGGACTTTTAAAAGCAGTATTCACTCTGCGGAGAGCAAACTTTTGGTTTTGATTTAAAAAGCCATGGGGTTTGGACTTTGCTCATTGTTGAAGGCCGTACGGTTACCTATAATTGTTAGTTTCTGTGTCATTTTGGTCTCTTGCGGAGAGTTGTCTCTCATTGGCAATCATACCACATCTTCTTTCTTTATCAAGATTAAATTCTGAAAAATTGCAACAGGAAAGAGTCGGTATTTAAAGATGATATTAATTTATAGTTTTTTGTTGCAGGTAGACAGCCTCTACGTGGCCCGGCCTGCACAGATGAAGAGGAGGGAGGACACCACACCACTCATGGCTTGGGCAGGGTTTTCACACGTGGGTATTATTCCGTCATTACAGTTTTTCTTCAAACTTTGTTTATATTCGATAGGCAATAAGATCTGTTTTTTTCTGGAATAGTTTGAAAAAAAAACAGAGGCTTTATTTATGTTAAAATGGGACTTTTAAAAGCAGTATTCACTCTGCGGAGAGCAAACTTTTGGTTTTGATTTAAAAATGCCATGGGGTTTGGACTTTGCTCATTGTTGAAGGCCGTACGGTTACCTATAATTGTTAGTTTCTGTGTCATTTTGGTCTCTTGCGGAGAGTTGTCTCTCATTGGCAATCATACCACATCTTCTTTCTTTATCAAGATTAAATTCTGAAAAATTGCAACAGGAAAGAGTCGGTATTTAAAGATGATATTAATTTATAGTTTTTTGTTGCAGGTAGACAGCCTCTACGTGGCCCAGCCTGCACAGATGAAGAGGAGGGAGGACACCACACCACTCATGGCTTGGGCAGGGTTTTCACACGTGGGTATTATTCCGTCATTACAGTTTTTCTTCAAACTTTGTTTATATTCGATAGGCAATAAGATCTGTTTTTTTCTGGAATAGTTTGAAAAAAAAACAGAGGCTTTATTTATGTTAAAATGGGACTTTTAAAAGCAGTATTCACTCTGCGGAGAGCAAACTTTTGGTTTTGATTTAAAAATGCCATGGGGTTTGGACTTTGCTCATTGTTGAAGGCCGTACGGTTACCTATAATTGTTAGTTTCTGTGTCATTTTGGTCTCTTGCGGAGAGTTGTCTCTCATTGGCAATCATACCACATCTTCTTTCTTTATCAAGATTAAATTCTGAAAAATTGCAACAGGAAAGAGTCGGTATTTAAAGATGATATTAATTTATAGTTTTTTGTTGCAGGTAGACAGCCTCTACGTGGCCCGGCCTGCACAGATGAAGAGGAGGGAGGACACCACACCACTCATGGCTTGGGCAGGGTTTTCACACGTGGGTATTATTCCGTCATTACAGTTTTTCTTCAAACTTTGTTTATATTCGATAGGCAATAAGATCTGTTTTTTTCTGGAATAGTTTGAAAAAAAAACAGAGGCTTTATTTATGTTAAAATGGGACTTTTAAAAGCAGTATTCACTCTGCGGAGAGCAAACTTTTGGTTTTGATTTAAAAATGCCATGGGGTTTGGACTTTGCTCATTGTTGAAGGCCGTACGGTTACCTATAATTGTTAGTTTCTGTGTCATTTTGGTCTCTTGCGGAGAGTTGTCTCTCATTGGCAATCATACCACATCTTCTTTCTTTATCAAGATTAAATTCTGAAAAATTGCAACAGGAAAGAGTCGGTATTTAAAGATGATATTAATTTATAGTTTTTTGTTGCAGGTAGACAGCCTCTACGTGGCCCGGCCTGCACAGATGAAGAGGAGGGAGGACACCACACCACTCATGGCTTGGGCAGGGTTTTCACACGTGGGTATTATTCCGTCATTACAGTTTTTCTTCAAACTTTGTTTATATTCGATAGGCAATAAGATCTGTTTTTTTCTGGAATAGTTTGAAAAAAAAACAGAGGCTTTATTTATGTTAAAATGGGACTTTTAAAAGCAGTATTCACTCTGCGGAGAGCAAACTTTTGGTTTTGATTTAAAAATGCCATGGGGTTTGGACTTTGCTCATTGTTGAAGGCCGTACGGTTACCTATAATTGTTAGTTTCTGTGTCATTTTGGTCTCTTGCGGAGAGTTGTCTCTCATTGGCAATCATACCACATCTTCTTTCTTTATCAAGATTAAATTCTGAAAAATTGCAACAGGAAAGAGTCGGTATTTAAAGATGATATTAATTTATAGTTTTTTGTTGCAGGTAGACAGCCTCTACGTGGCCCGGCCTGCACAGATGAAGAGGAGGGAGGACACCACACCACTCATGGCTTGGGCAGGGTTTTCACACGTGGGTATTATTCCGTCATTACAGTTTTTCTTCAAACTTTGTTTATATTCGATAGGCAATAAGATCTGTTTTTTCTGGAATAGTTTGAAAAAAAAACAGAGGCTTTATTTATGTTAAAATGGGACTTTTAAAAGCAGTATTCACTCTGCGGAGAGCAAACTTTTGGTTTTGATTTAAAAATGCCATGGGGTTTGGACTTTGCTCATTGTTGAAGGCCGTACGGTTACCTATAATTGTTAGTTTCTGTGTCATTTTGGTCTCTTGCGGAGAGTTGTCTCTCATTGGCAATCATACCACATCTTCTTTCTTTATCAAGATTAAATTCTGAAAAATTGCAACAGGAAAGAGTCGGTATTTAAAGATGATATTAATTTATAGTTTTTTGTTGCAGGTAGACAGCCTCTACGTGGCCCGGGCTGCACAGATGAACAGGAGGGAGGACACCACACCACTCATGGCTTGGGCAGGGTTTTCACACGTGGGTATTATTCCGTCATTACAGTTTTTCTTCAAACTTTGTTTATATTCGATAGGCAATAAGATCTGTTTTTTCTGGAATAGTTTGAAAAAAAAACAGAGGCTTTATTTATGTTAAAATGGGACTTTTAAAAGCAGTATTCACTCTGCGGAGAGCAAACTTTTGGTTTTGATTTAAAAATGCCATGGGGTTTGGACTTTGCTCATTGTTGAAGGCCGTACGGTTACCTATAATTGTTAGTTTCTGTGTCATTTTGGTCTCTTGCGGAGAGTTGTCTCTCATTGGCAATCATACCACATCTTCTTTCTTTATCAAGATTAAATTCTGAAAAATGACACCACACCACTCATGGCTTGGGCAGGGTTTTCACACGTGGGTATTATTCCGTCATTACAGTTTTTCTTCAAACTTTGTTTATATTCGATAGGCAATAAGATCTGTTTTTTCTGGAATAGTTTGAAAAAAAAACAGAGGCTTTATTTATGTTAAAATGGGACTTTTAAAAGCAGTATTCACTCTGCGGAGAGCAAACTTTTGGTTTTGATTTAAAAATGCCATGGGGTTTGGACTTTGCTCATTGTTGAAGGCCGTACGGTTACCTATAATTGTTAGTTTCTGTGTCATTTTGGTCTCTTGCGGAGAGTTGTCTCTCATTGGCAATCATACCACATCTTCTTTCTTTATCAAGATTAAATTCTGAAAAATTGCAACAGGAAAGAGTCGGTATTTAAAGATGATATTAATTTATAGTTTTTTGTTGCAGGTAGACAGCCTCTACGTGGCCCGGCCTGCACAGATGAAGAGGAGGGAGGACACCACACCACTCATGGCTTGGGCAGGGTTTTCACACGTGGGTATTATTCCGTCATTACAGTTTTTCTTCAAACTTTGTTTATATTCGATAGGCAATAAGATCTGTTTTTTCTGGAATAGTTTGAAAAAAAAACAGAGGCTTTATTTATGTTAAAATGGGACTTTTAAAAGCAGTATTCACTCTGCGGAGAGCAAACTTTTGGTTTTGATTTAAAAATGCCATGGGGTTTGGACTTTGCTCATTGTTGAAGGCCGTACGGTTACCTATAATTGTTAGTTTCTGTGTCATTTTGGTCTCTTGCGGAGAGTTGTCTCTCATTGGCAATCATACCACATCTTCTTTCTTTATCAAGATTAAATTCTGAAAAATTGCAACAGGAAAGAGTCGGTATTTAAAGATGATATTAATTTATAGTTTTTTGTTGCAGGTAGACAGCCTCTACGTGGCCCGGCCTGCACAGATGAAGAGGAGGGAGGACACCACACCACTCATGGCTTGGGCAGGGTTTTCACACGTGGGTATTATTCCGTCATTACAGTTTTTCTTCAAACTTTGTTTATATTCGATAGGCAATAAGATCTGTTTTTTTCTGGAATAGTTTGAAAAAAAAACAGAGGCTTTATTTATGTTAAAATGGGACTTTTAAAAGCAGTATTCACTCTGCGGAGAGCAAACTTTTGGTTTTGATTTAAAAATGCCATGGGGTTTGGACTTTGCTCATTGTTGAAGGCCGTACGGTTACCTATAATTGTTAGTTTCTGTGTCATTTTGGTCTCTTGCGGAGAGTTGTCTCTCATTGGCAATCATACCACATCTTCTTTCTTTATCAAGATTAAATTCTGAAAAATTGCAACAGGAAAGAGTCGGTATTTAAAGATGATATTAATTTATAGTTTTTTGTTGCAGGTAGACAGCCTCTACGTGGCCCGGCCTGCACAGATGAAGAGGAGGGAGGACACCACACCACTCATGGCTTGGGCAGGGTTTTCACACGTGGGTATTATTCCGTCATTACAGTTTTTCTTCAAACTTTGTTTATATTCGATAGGCAATAAGATCTGTTTTTTTCTGGAATAGTTTGAAAAAAAAACAGAGGCTTTATTTATGTTAAAATGGGACTTTTAAAAGCAGTATTCACTCTGCGGAGAGCAAACTTTTGGTTTTGATTTAAAAAGCCATGGGGTTTGGACTTTGCTCATTGTTGAAGGCCGTACGGTTACCTATAATTGTTAGTTTCTGTGTCATTTTGGTCTCTTGCGGAGAGTTGTCTCTCATTGGCAATCATACCACATCTTCTTTCTTTATCAAGATTAAATTCTGAAAAATTGCAACAGGAAAGAGTCGGTATTTAAAGATGATATTAATTTATAGTTTTTTGTTGCAGGTAGACAGCCTCTACGTGGCCCGGCCTGCACAGATGAAGAGGAGGGAGGACACCACACCACTCATGGCTTGGGCAGGGTTTTCACACGTGGGTATTATTCCGTCATTACAGTTTTTCTTCAAACTTTGTTTATATTCGATAGGCAATAAGATCTGTTTTTTTCTGGAATAGTTTGAAAAAAAAACAGAGGCTTTATTTATGTTAAAATGGGACTTTTAAAAGCAGTATTCACTCTGCGGAGAGCAAACTTTTGGTTTTGATTTAAAAATGCCATGGGGTTTGGACTTTGCTCATTGTTGAAGGCCGTACGGTTACCTATAATTGTTAGTTTCTGTGTCATTTTGGTCTCTTGCGGAGAGTTGTCTCTCATTGGCAATCATACCACATCTTCTTTCTTTATCAAGATTAAATTCTGAAAAATTGCAACAGGAAAGAGTCGGTATTTAAAGATGATATTAATTTATAGTTTTTTGTTGCAGGTAGACAGCCTCTACGTGGCCCGGCCTGCACAGATGAAGAGGAGGGAGGACACCACACCACTCATGGCTTGGGCAGGGTTTTCACACGTGGGTATTATTCCGTCATTACAGTTTTTCTTCAAACTTTGTTTATATTCGATAGGCAATAAGATCTGTTTTTTTCTGGAATAGTTTGAAAAAAAAACAGAGGCTTTATTTATGTTAAAATGGGACTTTTAAAAGCAGTATTCACTCTGCGGAGAGCAAACTTTTGGTTTTGATTTAAAAATGCCATGGGGTTTGGACTTTGCTCATTGTTGAAGGCCGTACGGTTACCTATAATTGTTAGTTTCTGTGTCATTTTGGTCTCTTGCGGAGAGTTGTCTCTCATTGGCAATCATACCACATCTTCTTTCTTTATCAAGATTAAATTCTGAAAAATTGCAACAGGAAAGAGTCGGTATTTAAAGATGATATTAATTTATAGTTTTTTGTTGCAGGTAGACAGCCTCTACGTGGCCCGGCCTGCACAGATGAAGAGGAGGGAGGACACCACACCACTCATGGCTTGGGCAGGGTTTTCACACGTGGGTATTATTCCGTCATTACAGTTTTTCTTCAAACTTTGTTTATATTCGATAGGCAATAAGATCTGTTTTTTTCTGGAATAGTTTGAAAAAAAAACAGAGGCTTTATTTATGTTAAAATGGGACTTTTAAAAGCAGTATTCACTCTGCGGAGAGCAAACTTTTGGTTTTGATTTAAAAATGCCATGGGGTTTGGACTTTGCTCATTGTTGAAGGCCGTACGGTTACCTATAATTGTTAGTTTCTGTGTCTTTTTGGTCTCTTGCGGAGAGTTGTCTCTCATTGGCAATCATACCACATCTTCTTTCTTTATCAAGATTAAATTCTGAAAAATTGCAACAGGAAAGAGTCGGTATTTAAAGATGATATTAATTTATAGTTTTTTGTTGCAGGTAGACAGCCTCTACGTGGCCCGGCCTGCACAGATGAAGAGGAGGGAGGACACCACACCACTCATGGCTTGGGCAGGGTTTTCACACGTGGGTATTATTCCGTCATTACAGTTTTTCTTCAAACTTTGTTTATATTCGATAGGCAATAAGATCTGTTTTTTTCTGGAATAGTTTGAAAAAAAAAACAGGCTTTATTTATGTTAAAATGGGACTTTTAAAAGCAGTATTCACTCTGCGGAGAGCAAACTTTTGGTTTTGATTTAAAAATGCCATGGGGTTTGGACTTTGCTCATTGTTGAAGGCCGTACGGTTACCTATAATTGTTAGTTTCTGTGTCATTTTGGTCTCTTGCGGAGAGTTGTCTCTCATTGGCAATCATACCACATCTTCTTTCTTTATCAAGATTAAATTCTGAAAAATTGCAACAGGAAAGAGTCGGTATTTAAAGATGATATTAATTTATAGTTTTTTGTTGCAGGTAGACAGCCTCTACGTGGCCCGGCCTGCACAGATGAAGAGGAGGGAGGACACCACACCACTCATGGCTTGGGCAGGGTTTTCACACGTGGGTATTATTCCGTCATTACAGTTTTTCTTCAAACTTTGTTTATATTCGATAGGCAATAAGATCTGTTTTTTTCTGGAATAGTTTGGAAAAAAAACAGAGGCTTTATTTATGTTAAAATGGGACTTTTAAAAGCAGTATTCACTCTGCGGAGAGCAAACTTTTGGTTTTGATTTAAAAATGCCATGGGGTTTGGACTTTGCTCATTGTTGAAGGCCGTACGGTTACCTATAATTGTTAGTTTCTGTGTCATTTTGGTCTCTTGCGGAGAGTTGTCTCTCATTGGCAATCATACCACATCTTCTTTCTTTATCAAGATTAAATTCTGAAAAATTGCAACAGGAAAGAGTCGGTATTTAAAGATGATATTAATTTATAGTTTTTTGTTGCAGGTAGACAGCCTCTACGTGGCCCGGCCTGCACAGATGAAGAGGAGGGAGGACACCACACCACTCATGGCTTGGGCAGGGTTTTCACACGTGGGTATTATTCCGTCATTACAGTTTTTCTTCAAACTTTGTTTATATTCGATAGGCAATAAGATCACTTTTTTTCTGGAATAGTTTGAAAAAAAACAGAGGCTTTATTTATGTTAAAATGGGACTTTTAAAAGCAGTATTCACTCTGCGGAGAGCAAACTTTTGGTTTTGATTTAAAAATGCCATGGGGTTTGGACTTTGCTCATTGTTGAAGGCCGTACGGTTACCTATAATTGTTAGTTTCTGTGTCATTTTGGTCTCTTGCGGAGAGTTGTCTCTCATTGGCAATCATACCACATCTTCTTTCTTTATCAAGATTAAATTCTGAAAAATTGCAACAGGAAAGAGTCGGTATTTAAAGATGATATTAATTTATAGTTTTTTGTTGCAGGTAGACAGCCTCTACGTGGCCCGGCCTGCACAGATGAAGAGGAGGGAGGACACCACACCACTCATGGCTTGGGCAGGGTTTTCACACGTGGGTATTATTCCGTCATTACAGTTTTTCTTCAAACTTTGTTTATATTTGATAGGCAATAAGATCTGTTTTTTCTGGAATAGTTTGAAAAAAAACAGAGGCTTTATTTATGTTAAAATGGGACTTTTAAAAGCAGTATTCACTCTGCGGAGAGCAAACTTTTGGTTTTGATTTAAAAATGCCATGGGGTTTGGACTTTGCTCATTGTTGAAGGCCGTACGGTTACCTATAATTGTTAGTTTCTGTGTCATTTTGGTCTCTTGCGGAGAGTTGTCTCTCATTGGCAATCATACCACATCTTCTTTCTTTATCAAGATTAAATTCTGAAAAATTGCAACAGGAAAGAGTCGGTATTTAAAGATGATATTAATTTATAGTTTTTTGTTGCAGGTAGACAGCCTGTACTTGGCCCGGCCTGCACAGATGAAGAGGAGGGAGGACACCACACCACTCATGGCTTGGGCAGGGTTTTCACACGTGGGTATTATTCCGTCATTACAGTTTTTCTTCAAACTTTGTTTATATTCGATAGGCAATAAGATCTGTTTTTTCTGGAATAGTTTGAAAAAAAAACAGAGGCTTTATTTATGTTAAAATGGGACTTTTAAAAGCAGTATTCACTCTGCGGAGAGCAAACTTTTGGTTTTGATTTAAAAATGCCATGGGGTTTGGACTTTGCTCATTGTTGAAGGCTGTACGGTTACCTATAATTGTTAGTTTCTGTGTCATTTTGGTCTCTTGCGGAGAGTTGTCTCTCATTGGCAATCATACCACATCTTCTTTCTTTATCAAGATTAAATTCTGAAAAATTGCAACAGGAAAGAGTCGGTATTTAAAGATGATATTAATTTATAGTTTTTTGTTGCAGGTAGACAGCCTCTACGTGGCCCGGCCTGCACAGATGAAGAGGAGGGAGGACACCACACCACTCATGGCTTGGGCAGGGTTTTCACACGTGGGTATTATTCCGTCATTACAGTTTTTCTTCAAACTTTGTTTATATTCGATAGGCAATAAGATCTGTTTTTTCTGGAATAGTTTGAAAAAAAAACCAGAGGCTTTATTTATGTTAAAATGGGACTTTGAAAAGCAGTATTCACTCTGCGGAGAGCAAACTTTTGGTTTTGATTTAAAAATGCCATGGGGTTTGGACTTTGCTCATTGTTGAAGGCCGTACGGTTACCTATAATTGTAAGTTTCTGTGTCATTTTGGTCTCTTGCGGAGAGTTGTCTCTCATTGGCAATCATACCACATTATTCTTTCTTTATCAAGATTAAATTCTGAAAAATTGCAACAGGAAAGAGTCGGTATTTAAAGATGATATTAATTTATAGTTTTTTGTTGCAGGTAGACAGCCTCTACGTGGCCCAGCCTGCACAGATGAAGAGGAGGGAGGACACCACACCACTCATGGCTTGGGCAGGGTTTTCACACGTGGGTATTATTCCGTCATTACAGTTTTTCTTCAAACTTTGTTTATATTCGATAGGCAATAAGATCTGTTTTTTCTGGAATAGTTTGGAAAAAAAACAGAGGCTTTATTTATGTTAAAATGGGACTTTTAAAAGCAGTATTCACTCTGCGGAGAGCAAACTTTTGGTTTTGATTTAAAAATGCCATGGGGTTTGGACTTTGCTCATTGTTGAAGGCCGTACGGTTACCTATAATTGTTAGTTTCTGTGTCATTTTGGTCTCTTGCGGAGAGTTGTCTCTCATTGGCAATCATGCCACATCTTCTTTCTTTATCAAGATTAAATTCTGAAAAATTGCAACAGGAAAGAGTCGGTATTTAAATATGATATTAATTTATAGTTTTTTGTTGCAGGTAGACAGCCTCTACGTGGCCCGGCCTGCACAGATGAAGAGGAGGGAGGACACCACACCACTCATGGCTTGGGCAGGGTTTTCACACGTGGGTATTATTCCGTCATTACAGTTTTTCTTCAAACTTTGTTTATATTCGATAGGCAATAAGATCTGTTTTTTCTGGAATAGTTTGAAAAAAAACCAGAGGCTTTATTTATGTTAAAATGGGACTTTTAAAAGCAGTATTCACTCTGCGGAGAGCAAACTTTTGGTTTTGATTTAAAAATGCCATGGGGTTTGGACTTTGCTCATTGTTGAAGGCCGTACGGTTACCTATAATTGTAAGTTTCTGTGTCATTTTGGTCTCTTGCGGAGAGTTGTCTCTCATTGGCAATCATACCACATTATTCTTTCTTTATCAAGATTAAATTCTGAAAAATTGCAACAGGAAAGAGTCGGTATTTAAAGATGATATTAATTTATAGTTTTTTGTTGCAGGTAGACAGCCTCTACGTGGCCCGGCCTGCACAGATGAAGAGGAGGGAGGACACCACACCACTCGTGGCTTGGGCAGGGTTTTCACACGTGGGTATAATTCCGTCATTACAGTTTTTCTTCAAACTTTGTTTATATTCGATAGGCAATAAGATCTGTTTTTTCTGGAATAGTTTGAAAAAAAACCAGAGGCTTTATTTATGTTAATATGGGACTTTTAAAAGCAGTATTCACTCTGCGGAGAGCAAATTTTTGGTTTTGATTTAAAAATGCCATGGGGTTTGGACTTTGCTCATTGTTGAAGGCCGTATGGTTACCTATAATTGTTAGTTTCTGTGTCATTTTGGTCTCTTGCGGAGAGTTGTCTCTCATTGGCAATCATACCACATTATTCTTTCTTTATCAAGATTAAATTCTGAAAAATTGCAACAGGAAAGAGTCGGTATTTAAAGATGATATTAATTTATAGTTTTTTGTTGCAGGTAGACCGCCTCTACGTGGCCCAGCCTGCACAGATGAAGAGGAGGGAGGACACCACACCACTCATGGCTTGGGCAGGGTTTTCACACGTGGGTATTATTCCGTCATTACAGTTTTTCTTCAAACTTTGTTTATATTCGATAGGCAATAAGATCTGTTTTTTCTGGAATAGTTTGAAAAAAAAACAGAGGCTTTATTTATGTTAAAATGGGACTTTTAAAAGCAGTATTCACTCTGCGGAGAGCAAACTTTTGGTTTTGATTTAAAAATGCCATGGGGTTTGGACTTTGCTCATTGTTGAAGGCCGTACGGTTACCTATAATTGTTAGTTTCTGTGTCATTTTGGTCTCTTGCGGAGAGTTGTCTCTCATTGGCAATCATGCCACATCTTCTTTCTTTATCAAGATTAAATTCTGAAAAATTGCAACAGGAAAGAGTCGGTATTTAAATATGATATTAATTTATAGTTTTTTGTTGCAGGTAGACAGCCTCTACGTGGCCCGGCCTGCACAGATGAAGAGGAGGGAGGACACCACACCACTCATGGCTTGGGCAGGGTTTTCACACGTGGGTATTATTCCGTCATTACAGTTTTTCTTCAAACTTTGTTTATATTCGATAGGCAATAAGATCTGTTTTTTCTGGAATAGTTTGAAAAAAAACCAGAGGCTTTATTTATGTTAAAATGGGACTTTTAAAAGCAGTATTCACTCTGCGGAGAGCAAACTTTTGGTTTTGATTTAAAAATGCCATGGGGTTTGGACTTTGCTCATTGTTGAAGGCCGTACGGTTACCTATAATTGTAAGTTTCTGTGTCATTTTGGTCTCTTGCGGAGAGTTGTCTCTCATTGGCAATCATACCACATTATTCTTTCTTTATCAAGATTAAATTCTGAAAAATTGCAACAGGAAAGAGTCGGTATTTAAAGATGATATTAATTTATAGTTTTTTGCTGCAGGTAGACAGCCTCTACGTGGCCCGGCCTGCACAGATGAAGAGGAGGGAGGACACCACACCACTCGTGGCTTGGGCAGGGTTTTCACACGTGGGTATAATTCCGTCATTACAGTTTTTCTTCAAACTTTGTTTATATTCGATAGGCAATAAGATCTGTTTTTTCTGGAATAGTTTGAAAAAAAACCAGAGGCTTTATTTATGTTAATATGGGACTTTTAAAAGCAGTATTCACTCTGCGGAGAGCAAATTTTTGGTTTTGATTTAAAAATGCCATGGGGTTTGGACTTTGCTCATTGTTGAAGGCCGTACGGTTACCTATAATTGTTAGTTTCTGTGTCATTTTGGTCTCTTGCGGAGAGTTGTCTCTCATTGGCAATCATACCACATTATTCTTTCTTTATCAAGATTAAATTCTGAAAAATTGCAACAGGAAAGAGTCGGTATTTAAAGATGATATTAATTTATAGTTTTTTGTTGCAGGTAGACCGCCTCTACGTGGCCCAGCCTGCACAGATGAAGAGGAGGGAGGACACCACACCACTCATGGCTTGGGCAGGGTTTTCACACGTGGGTATTATTCCGTCATTACAGTTTTTCTTCAAACTTTGTTTATATTCGATAGGCAATAAGATCTGTTTTTTCTGGAATAGTTTGAAAAAAAAACAGAGGCTTTATTTATGTTAAAATGGGACTTTTAAAAGCAGTATTCACTCTGCGGAGAGCAAACTTTTGGTTTTGATTTAAAAATGCCATGGGGTTTGGACTTTGCTCATTGTTGAAGGCCGTACGGTTACCTATAATTGTTAGTTTCTGTGTCATTTTGGTCTCTTGCGGAGAGTTGTCTCTCATTGGCAATCATGCCACATCTTCTTTCTTTATCAAGATTAAATTCTGAAAAATTGCAACAGGAAAGAGTCGGTATTTAAAGATGATATTAATTTATAGTTTTTTGTTGCAGGTAGACAGCCTCTACGTGGCCCGGCCTGCACAGATGAAGAGGAGGGAGGACACCACACCACTCATGGCTTGGGCAGGGTTTTCACACGTGGGTATTATTCCGTCATTACAGTTTTTCTTCAAACTTTGTTTATATTCGATAGGCAATAAGATCTGTTTTTTCTGGAATAGTTTGAAAAAAAACCAGAGGCTTTATTTATGTTAAAATGGGACTTTTAAAAGCAGTATTCACTCTGCGGAGAGCAAACTTTTGGTTTTGATTTAAAAATGCCATGGGGTTTGGACTTTGCTCATTGTTGAAGGCCGTACGGTTACCTATAATTGTAAGTTTCTGTGTCATTTTGGTCTCTTGCGGAGAGTTGTCTCTCATTGGCAATCATACCACATTATTCTTTCTTTATCAAGATTAAATTCTGAAAAATTGCAACAGGAAAGAGTCGGTATTTAAAGATGATATTAATTTATAGTTTTTTGTTGCAGGTAGACAGCCTCTACGTGGCCCGGCCTGCACAGATGAAGAGGAGGGAGGACACCACACCACTCGTGGCTTGGGCAGGGTTTTCACACGTGGGTATAATTCCGTCATTACAGTTTTTCTTCAAACTTTGTTTATATTCGATAGGCAATAAGATCTGTTTTTTCTGGAAGAGTTTGAAAAAAAAAACAGAGGCTTTATTTATGTTAAAATGGGACTTTTAAAAGCAGTATTCACTCTGCGGAGAGCAAACTTTTGGTTTTGATTTAAAAATGCCATGGGGTTTGGACTTTGCTCATTGTTGAAGGCCGTACGGTTACCTATAATTGTTAGTTTCTGTGTCATTTTGGTCTCTTGCGGAGAGTTGTCTCTCATTGGCAATCATACCACATTATTCTTTCTTTATCAAGATTAAATTCTGAAAAATTGCAACAGGAAAGAGTCGGTATTTAAAGATGATATTAATTTATAGTTTTTTGTTGTAGGTAGACAGCCTCTACGTGGCCCGGCCTGCACAGATGAAGAGGAGGGAGGACACCACACCACTCATGGCTTGGGCAGGGTTTTCACACGTGGGTATTATTCCGTCATTACAGTTTTTCTTCAAACTTTGTTTATATTCGATAGGCAATAAGATCTGTTTTTTCTGGAATAGTTTGAAAAAAAAACCAGAGGCTTTATTTATGTTAAAATGGGACTTTTAAAAGCAATATTCACTCTGCGGAGAGCAAACTTTTGGTTTTGATTTAAAAATGCCATGGGGTTTGGACTTTGCTCATTGTTGAAGGCCGTACGGTTACCTATAATTGTTAGTTTCTGTGTCATTTTGGTCTCTTGCGGAGAGTTGTCTCTCATTGGCAATCATACCACATTATTCTTTCTTTATCAAGATTAAATTCTGAAAAATTGCAACAGGAAAGAGTCGGTATTTAAAGATGATATTAATTTATAGTTTTTTGTTGTAGGTAGACAGCCTCTACGTGGCCCGGCCTGCACAGATGAAGAGGAGGGAGGACACCACACCACTCATGGCTTGGGCAGGGTTTTCACACGTGGGTATTATTCCGTCATTACAGTTTTTCTTCAAACTTTGTTTATATTCGATAGGCAATAAGATCTGTTTTTTCTGGAATAGTTTGAAAAAAAAACCAGAGGCTTTATTTATGTTAAAATGGGACTTTTAAAAGCAGTATTCACTCTGCGGAGAGCAAACTTTTGGTTTTGATTTAAAAATGCCATGGGGTTTGGACTTTGCTCATTGTTGAAGGCCGTACGGTTACCTATAATTGTTAGTTTCTGTGTCATTTTGGTCTCTTGCGGAGAGTTGTCTCTCATTGGCAATCATGCCACATCTTCTTTCTTTATCAAGATTAAATTCTGAAAAATTGCAACAGGAAAGAGTCGGCATATAAAGATGATATTAATTTATAGTTTTTTGTTGCAGGTAGACAGCCTCTACGTGGCCCGGCCTGCACAGATGAAGAGAACGGAGGACACCACACCACTCATGGCTTGGGCAGGGTTTTCACATGTGGGTATTATTCCGTCATTACAGTTTTTCTTCAAACTTTGTTTATATTCGATAGGCAATAAGATCTGTTTTTTCTGGAATAGTTTTAAAAAAAAACAGAGGCTTTATTTATGTTAAAATGGGACTTTTAAAAGCAGTATTCACTCTGCGGAGAGCAAACATTTGGTTTTGATTTAAAAATGCCATGGGGTTTGGACTTTGCTCATTGTTGAAGGCCGTACGGTTACCTATAATTGTTAGTTTCTGTGTCATTTTGGTCTCTTGCGGAGAGTTGTCTCTCATTGGCAATCATGCCACATCTTCTTTCTTTATCAAGATTAAATTCTGAAAAATTGCAACAGGAAAGAGTCGGCATTTAAAGATGATATTAATTTATAGTTTTTTGTTGCAGGTAGACAGCCTCTACGTGGCCCGGCCTGCACAGATGAAGAGGAGGGAGGACACCACACCACTCATGGCTTGGGCAGGGTTTTCACACGTGGGTATTATTCCGTCATTACAGTTTTTCTTCAAACTTTGTTTATATTCGATAGGCAATAAGATCTGTTTTTTCTGGAATAGTTTGAAAAAAAAACAGAGGCTTTATTTATGTTAAAATGGGACTTTTAAAAGCAGTATTCACTCTGCGGAGAGCAAACTTTTGGTTTTGATTTAAAATTGCCATGGGGTTTGGACTTTGCTCATTGTTGAAGGCCGTACGGTTACCTATAATTGTTAGTTTCTGTGTCATTTTGGTCTCTTGCGGAGAGTTGTCTCTCATTGGCAATCATACCACATCTTCTTTCTTTATCAAGATTAAATTCTGAAAAATTGCAACAGGAAAGAGTCGGTATTTAAAGATGATATTAATTTATAGTTTTTTGTTGCAGGTAGACAGCCTCTACGTGGCCCGGCCTGCACAGATGAAGAGGAGGGAGGACACCACACCACTCATGGCTTGGGCAGGGTTTTCACACGTGGGTATTATTCCGTCATTACAGTTTTTCTTCAAACTTTGTTTATATTCGATAGGCAATAAGATCTGTTTTTTCTGGAATAGTTTGAAAAAAAAACCAGAGGCTTTATTTATGTTAAAATGGGACTTTTAAAAGCAGTATTCACTCTGCGGAGAGCAAACTTTTGGTTTTGATTTAAAAATGCCATGGGGTTTGGACTTTGCTCATTGTTGAAGGCCGTACGGTTACCTATAATTGTTAGTTTCTGTGTCATTTTGGTCTCTTGCGGAGAGTTGTCTCTCATTGGCAATCATACCACATTATTCTTTCTTTATCAAGATTAAATTCTGAAAAATTGCAACAGGAAAGAGTCGGTATTTAAAGATGATATTAATTTATAGTTTTTTGTTGTAGGTAGACAGCCTCTACGTGGCCCGGCCTGCACAGATGAAGAGGAGGGAGGACACCACACCACTCATGGCTTGGGCAGGGTTTTCACACGTGGGTATTATTCCGTCATTACAGTTTTTCTTCAAACTTTGTTTATATTCGATAGGCAATAAGATCTGTTTTTTCTGGAATAGTTTGAAAAAAAAACCAGAGGCTTTATTTATGTTAAAATGGGACTTTTAAAAGCAGTATTCACTCTGCGGAGAGCAAACTTTTGGTTTTGATTTAAAAATGCCATGGGGTTTGGACTTTGCTCATTGTTGAAGGCCGTACGGTTACCTATAATTGTTAGTTTCTGTGTCATTTTGGTCTCTTGCGGAGAGTTGTCTCTCATTGGCAATCATGCCACATCTTCTTTCTTTATCAAGATTAAATTCTGAAAAATTGCAACAGGAAAGAGTCGGCATATAAAGATGATATTAATTTATAGTTTTTTGTTGCAGGTAGACAGCCTCTACGTGGCCCGGCCTGCACAGATGAAGAGAAGGGAGGACACCACACCACTCATGGCTTGGGCAGGGTTTTCACATGTGGGTATTATTCCGTCATTACAGTTTTTCTTCAAACTTTGTTTATATTCGATAGGCAATAAGATCTGTTTTTTCTGGAATAGTTTAAAAAAAAAACAGAGGCTTTATTTATGTTAAAATGGGACTTTTAAAAGCAGTATTCACTCTGCGGAGAGCAAACATTTGGTTTTGATTTAAAAATGCCATGGGGTTTGGACTTTGCTCATTGTTGAAGGCCGTACGGTTACCTATAATTGTTAGTTTCTGTGTCATTTTGGTCTCTTGCGGAGAGTTGTCTCTCATTGGCAATCATGCCACATCTTCTTTCTTTATCAAGATTAAATTCTGAAAAATTGCAACAGGAAAGAGTCGGCATATAAAGATGATATTAATTTATAGTTTTTTGTTGCAGGTAGACAGCCTCTACGTGGCCCGGCCTGCACAGATGAAGAGGAGGGAGGACACCACACCACTCATGGCTTGGGCAGGGTTTTCACACGTGGGTATTATTCCGTCATTACAGTTTTTCTTCAAACTTTGTTTATATTCGATAGGCAATAAGATCTGTTTTTTCTGGAATAGTTTGAAAAAAAAACAGAGGCTTTATTTATGTTAAAATGGGACTTTTAAAAGCAGTATTCACTCTGCGGAGAGCAAACTTTTGGTTTTGATTTAAAATTGCCATGGGGTTTGGACTTTGCTCATTGTTGAAGGCCGTACGGTTACCTATAATTGTTAGTTTCTGTGTCATTTTGGTCTCTTGCGGAGAGTTGTCTCTCATTGGCAATCATACCACATCTTCTTTCTTTATCAAGATTAAATTCTGAAAAATTGCAACAGGAAAGAGTCAGTATTTAAAGATGATATTAATTTATAGTTTTTTGTTGCAGGTAGACAGCCTCTACGTGGCCCGGCCTGCACAGATGAAGAGGAGGGAGGACACCACACCACTCATGGCTTGGGCAGGGTTTTCACACGTGGGTATTATTCCGTCATTACAGTTTTTCTTCAAACTTTGTTTATATTCGATAGGCAATAAGATCTGTTTTTTCTGGAATAGTTTGAAAAAAAAACAGAGGCTTTATTTATGTTAAAATGGGACTTTTAAAAGCAGTATTCACTCTGCGGAGAGCAAACTTTTGGTTTTGATTTAAAAATGCCATGGGGTTTGGACTTTGCTCATTGTTGAAGGCCGTACGGTTACCTATAATTGTTAGTTTCTGTGTCATTTTGGTCTCTTGCGGAGAGTTGTCTCTCATTGGCAATCATACCACATCTTCTTTCTTTATCAAGATTAAATTCTGAAAAATTGCAACAGGAAAGAGTCGGTATTTAAAGATGATATTAATTTATAGTTTTTTGTTGCAGGTAGACAGCCTCTACTTGGCCCGGCCTGCACAGATGAAGAGGAGGGAGGACACCACACCACTCATGGCTTGGGCAGGGTTTTCACACGTGGGTATTATTCCGTCATTACAGTTTTTCTTCAAACTTTGTTTATATTCGATAGGCAATAAGATCTGTTTTTTCTGGAATAGTTTGAAAAAAAAACAGAGGCTTTATTTATGTTAAAATGGGACTTTTAAAAGCAGTATTCACTCTGCGGAGAGCAAACTTTTGGTTTTGATTTAAAAATGCCATGGGGTTTGGACTTTGCTCATTGTTGAAGGCTGTACGGTTACCTATAATTGTTAGTTTCTGTGTCATTTTGGTCTCTTGCGGAGAGTTGTCTCTCATTGGCAATCATACCTAATTTTCTTTCTTTATCAAGATTAAATTCTGAAAAATTGCAACAGGAAAGAGTCGGTATTTAAAGATGATATTAATTTATAGTTTTTTGTTGCAGGTAGACAGCCTCTACGTGGCCCGGCCTGCACAGATGAAGAGGAGGGAGGACACCACACCACTCATGGCTTGGGCAGGGTTTTCACACGTGGGTATTATTCCGTCATTACAGTTTTTCTTCAAACTTTGTTTATATTCGATAGGCAATAAGATCTGTTTTTTCTGGAATAGTTTGAAAAAAAAACCAGAGGCTTTATTTATGTTAAAATGGGACTTTGAAAAGCAGTATTCACTCTGCGGAGAGCAAACTTTTGGTTTTGATTTAAAAATGCCATGGGGTTTGGACTTTGCTCATTGTTGAAGGCCGTACGGTTACCTATAATTGTTAGTTTCTGTGTCATTTTGGTCTCTTGCGGAGAGTTGTCTCTCATTGGCAATCATACCACATTATTCTTTCTTTATCAAGATTAAATTCTGAAAAATTGCAACAGGAAAGAGTCGGTATTTAAAGATGATATTAATTTATAGTTTTTTGTTGCAGGTAGACAGCCTCTACGTGGCCCGGCCTGCACAGATGAAGAGGAGGGAGGACACCACACCACTCATGGCTTGGGCAGGGTTTTCACACGTGGGTATTATTCCGTCATTACAGTTTTTCTTCAAACTTTGTTTATATTCGATAGGCAATAAGATCTGTTTTTTCTGGAATAGTTTGAAAAAAAAACAGAGGCTTTATTTATGTTAATATGGGACTTTTAAAAGCAGTATTCACTCTGCGGAGAGCAAATTTTTGGTTTTGATTTAAAAATGCCATGGGGTTTGGACTTTGCTCATTGTTGAAGGCCGTACGGTTACCTATAATTGTTAGTTTCTGTGTCATTTTGGTCTCTTGCGGAGAGTTGTCTCTCATTGGCAATCATACCACATTATTCTTTCTTTATCAAGATTAAATTCTGAAAAATTGCAACAGGAAAGAGTCGGTATTTAAAGATGATATTAATTTATAGTTTTTTGTTGCAGGTAGACCGCCTCTACGTGGCCCAGCCTGCACAGATGAAGAGGAGGGAGGACACCACACCACTCATGGCTTGGGCAGGGTTTTCACACGTGGGTATTATTCCGTCATTACAGTTTTTCTTCAAACTTTGTTTATATTCGATAGGCAATAAGATCTGTTTTTTCTGGAATAGTTTGAAAAAAAAACAGAGGCTTTATTTATGTTAAAATGGGACTTTTAAAAGCAGTATTCACTCTGCGGAGAGCAAACTTTTGGTTTTGATTTAAAAATGCCATGGGGTTTGGACTTTGCTCATTGTTGAAGGCCGTACGGTTACCTATAATTGTTAGTTTCTGTGTCATTTTGGTCTCTTGCGGAGAGTTGTCTCTCATTGGCAATCATGCCACATCTTCTTTCTTTATCAAGATTAAATTCTGAAAAATTGCAACAGGAAAGAGTCGGTATTTAAAGATGATATTAATTTATAGTTTTTTGTTGCAGGTAGACAGCCTCTACGTGGCCCGGCCTGCACAGATGAAGAGGAGGGAGGACACCACACCACTCATGGCTTGGGCAGGGTTTTCACACGTGGGTATTATTCCGTCATTACAGTTTTTCTTCAAACTTTGTTTATATTCGATAGGCAATAAGATCTGTTTTTTCTGGAATAGTTTGAAAAAAAACCAGAGGCTTTATTTATGTTAAAATGGGACTTTTAAAAGCAGTATTCACTCTGCGGAGAGCAAACTTTTGGTTTTGATTTAAAAATGCCATGGGGTTTGGACTTTGCTCATTGTTGAAGGCCGTACGGTTACCTATAATTGTTAGTTTCTGTGTCATTTTGGTCTCTTGCGGAGAGTTGTCTCTCATTGGCAATCATACCACATTATTCTTTCTTTATCAAGATTAAATTCTGAAAAATTGCAACAGGAAAGAGTCGGTATTTAAAGATGATATTAATTTATAGTTTTTTGTTGCAGGTAGACAGCCTCTACGTGGCCCGGCCTGCACAGATGAAGAGGAGGGAGGACACCACACCACTCGTGGCTTGGGCAGGGTTTTCACACGTGGGTATAATTCCGTCATTACAGTTTTTCTTCAAACTTTGTTTATATTCGATAGGCAATAAGATCTGTTTTTTCTGGAATAGTTTGAAAAAAAAACCAGAGGCTTTATTTATGTTAAAATGGGACTTTTAAAAGCAGTATTCACTCTGCGGAGAGCAAACTTTTGGTTTTGATTTAAAAATGCCATGGGGTTTGGACTTTGCTCATTGTTGAAGGCCGTACGGTTACCTATAATTGTTAGTTTCTGTGTCATTTTGGTCTCTTGCGGAGAGTTGTCTCTCATTGGCAATCATACCACATTATTCTTTCTTTATCAAGATTAAATTCTGAAAAATTGCAACAGGAAAGAGTCGGTATTTAAAGATGATATTAATTTATAGTTTTTTGTTGCAGGTAGACAGCCTCTACGTGGCCCGGCCTGCACAGATGAAGAGGAGGGAGGACACCACACCACTCGTGGCTTGGGCAGGGTTTTCACACGTGGGTATAATTCCGTCATTACAGTTTTTCTTCAAACTTTGTTTATATTCGATAGGCAATAAGATCTGTTTTTTCTGGAATAGTTTGAGAAAAAAAAACAGAGGCTTTATTTATGTTAAAATGGGACTTTTAAAAGCAGTATTCACTCTGCGGAGAGCAAACTTTTGGTTTTGATTTAAAAATGCCATGGGGTTTGGACTTTGCTCATTGTTGAAGGCCGTACGGTTACCTATAATTGTTAGTTTCTGTGTCATTTTGGTCTCTTGCGGAGAGTTGTCTCTCATTGGCAATCATACCACATTATTCTTTCTTTATCAAGATTAAATTCTGAAAAATTGCAACAGGAAAGAGTCGGTATTTAAAGATGATATTAATTTATAGTTTTTTGTTGTAGGTAGACAGCCTCTACGTGGCCCGGCCTGCACAGATGAAGAGGAGGGAGGACACCACACCACTCATGGCTTGGGCAGGGTTTTCACACGTGGGTATTATTCCGTCATTACAGTTTTTCTTCAAACTTTGTTTATATTCGATAGGCAATAAGATCTGTTTTTTCTGGAATAGTTTGAAAAAAAAACCAGAGGCTTTATTTATGTTAAAATGGGACTTTTAAAAGCAGTATTCACTCTGCGGAGAGCAAACTTTTGGTTTTGATTTAAAAATGCCATGGGGTTTGGACTTTGCTCATTGTTGAAGGCCGTACGGTTACCTATAATTGTTAGTTTCTGTGTCATTTTGGTCTCTTGCGGAGAGTTGTCTCTCATTGGCAATCATGCCACATCTTCTTTCTTTATCAAGATTAAATTCTGAAAAATTGCAACAGGAAAGAGTCGGCATATAAAGATGATATTAATTTATAGTTTTTTGTTGCAGGTAGACAGCCTCTACGTGGCCCGGCCTGCACAGATGAAGAGAAGGGAGGACACCACACCACTCATGGCTTGGGCAGGGTTTTCACATGTGGGTATTATTCCGTCATTACAGTTTTTCTTCAAACTTTGTTTATATTCGATAGGCAATAAGATCTGTTTTTTCTGGAATAGTTTGAAAAAAAAACAGAGGCTTTATTTATGTTAAAATGGGACTTTTAAAAGCAGTATTCACTCTGCGGAGAGCAAACATTTGGTTTTGATTTAAAAATGCCATGGGGTTTGGACTTTGCTCATTGTTGAAGGCCGTACGGTTACCTATAATTGTTAGTTTCTGTGTCATTTTGGTCTCTTGCGGAGAGTTGTCTCTCATTGGCAATCATGCCACATCTTCTTTCTTTATCAAGATTAAATTCTGAAAAATTGCAACAGGAAAGAGTCGGCATTTAAAGATGATATTAATTTATAGTTTTTTGTTGCAGGTAGACAGCCTCTACGTGGCCCGGCCTGCACAGATGAAGAGGAGGGAGGACACCACACCACTCATGGCTTGGGCAGGGTTTTCACACGTGGGTATTATTCCGTCATTACAGTTTTTCTTCAAACTTTGTTTATATTCGATAGGCAATAAGATCTGTTTTTTCTGGAATAGTTTGAAAAAAAAACAGAGGCTTTATTTATGTTAAAATGGGACTTTTAAAAGCAGTATTCACTCTGCGGAGAGCAAACTTTTGGTTTTGATTTAAAAATGCCATGGGGTTTGGACTTTGCTCATTGTTGAAGGCCGTACGGTTACCTATAATTGTTAGTTTCTGTGTCATTTTGGTCTCTTGCGGAGAGTTGTCTCTCATTGGCAATCATACCACATTATTCTTTCTTTATCAAGATTAAATTCTGAAAAATTGCAACAGGAAAGAGTCGGTATTTAAAGATGATATTAATTTATAGTTTTTTGTTGCAGGTAGACAGCCTCTACGTGGCCCGGCCTGCACAGATGAAGAGGAGGGAGGACACCACACCACTCATGGCTTGGGCAGGGTTTTCACACGTGGGTATTATTCCGTCATTACAGTTTTTCTTCAAACTTTGTTTATATTCGATAGGCAATAAGATCTGTTTTTTCTGGAATAGTTTGAAAAAAAAAACAGAGGCTTTATTTATGTTAAAATGGGACTTTTAAAAGCAGTATTCACTCTGCGGAGAGCAAACTTTTGGTTTTGATTTAAAAATGCCATGGGGTTTGGACTTTGCTCATTGTTGAAGGCCGTACGGTTACCTATAATTGTTAGTTTCTGTGTCATTTTGGTCTCTTGCGGAGAGTTGTCTCTCATTGGCAATCATACCACATTATTCTTTCTTTATCAAGATTAAATTCTGAAAAATTGCAACAGGAAAGAGTTGGTATTTAAAGATGATATTAATTTATAGTTTTTTGTTGCAGGTAGACAGCCTCTACGTGGCCCGGCCTGCACAGATGAAGAGAAGGGAGGACACCACACCACTCATGGCTTGGGCAGGGTTTTCACACGTGGGTATTATTCCGTCATTACAGTTTTTCTTCAAACTTTGTTTATATTCGATAGGCAATAAGATCTGTTTTTTCTGGAATAGTTTGAAAAAAAAACCAGAGGCTTTATTTATGTTAAAATGGGACTTTTAAAAGCAGTATTCACTCTGCGGAGAGCAAACTTTTGGTTTTGATTTAAAAATGCCATGGGGTTTGGACTTTGCTCATTGTTGAAGGCCGTACGGTTACCTATAATTGTTAGTTTCTGTGTCATTTTGGTCTCTTGCGGAGAGTTGTCTCTCATTGGCAATCATACCACATTATTCTTTCTTTATCAAGATTAAATTCTGAAAAATTGCAACAGGAAAGAGTCGGTATTTAAAGATGATATTAATTTATAGTTTTTTGTTGCAGGTAGACAGCCTCTACGTGGCCCGGCCTGCACAGATGAAGAGGAGGGAGGACACCACACCACTCATGGCTTGGGCAGGGTTTTCACACGTGGGTATTATTCCGTCATTACAGTTTTTCTTCAAACTTTGTTTATATTCGATAGGCAATAAGATCTGTTTTTTCTGGAATAGTTTGAAAAAAAAAACAGAGGCTTTATTTATGTTAAAATGGGACTTTTAAAAGCAGTATTCACTCTGCGGAGAGCAAACTTTTGGTTTTGATTTAAAAATGCCATGGGGTTTGGACTTTGCTCATTGTTGAAGGCCGTACGGTTACCTATAATTGTTAGTTTCTGTGTCATTTTGGTCTCTTGCGGAGAGTTGTCTCTCATTGGCAATCATGCCACATTATTCTTTCTTTATCAAGATTAAATTCTGAAAAATTGCAACAGGAAAGAGTCGGTATTTAAAGATGATATTAATTTATAGTTTTTTGTTGCAGGTAGACAGCCTCTACGTGGCCCGGCCTGCACAGATGAAGAGAAGGGAGGACACCACACCACTCATGGCTTGGGCAGGGTTTTCACACGTGGGTATTATTCCGTCATTACAGTTTTTCTTCAAACTTTGTTTATATTCGATAGGCAATAAGATCTGTTTTTTCTGGAATAGTTTGAAAAAAAAAACAGAGGCTTTATTTATGTTAAAATGGGACTTTTAAAAGCAGTATTCACTCTGCGGAGAGCAAACTTTTGGTTTTGATTTAAAAATGCCATGGGGTTTGGACTTTGCTCATTGTTGAAGGCCGTACGGTTACCTATAATTGTTAGTTTCTGTGTCATTTTGGTCTCTTGCGGAGAGTTGTCTCTCATTGGCAATCATACCACATTATTCTTTCTTTATCAAGATTAAATTCTGAAAAATTGCAACAGGAAAGAGTCGGTATTTAAAGATGATATTAATTTATAGTTTTTTGTTGCAGGTAGACAGCCTCTACGTGGCCCGGCCTGCACAGATGAAGAGGAGGGAGGACACCACACCACTCATGGCTTGGGCAGGGTTTTCACACGTGGGTATTATTCCGTCATTACAGTTTTTCTTCAAACTTTGTTTATATTCGATAGGCAATAAGATCTGTTTTTTCTGGAATAGTTTGAAAAAAAAAACAGAGGCTTTATTTATGTTAAAATGAGACTTTTAAAAGCAGTATTCACTCTGCGGAGAGCAAACTTTTGGTTTTGATTTAAAAATGCCATGGGGTTTGGACTTTGCTCATTGTTGAAGGCCGTACGGTTACCTATAATTGTTAGTTTCTGTGTCATTTTGGTCTCTTGCGGAGAGTTGTCTCTCATTGGCAATCATGCCACATTATTCTTTCTTTATCAAGATTAAATTCTGAAAAATTGCAACAGGAAAGAGTCGGTATTTAAAGATGATATTAATTTATAGTTTTTTGTTGCAGGTAGACAGCCTCTACGTGGCCCGGCCTGCACAGATGAAGAGGAGGGAGGACACCACACCACTCATGGCTTGGGCAGGGTTTTCACACGTGGGTATTATTCCGTCATTACAGTTTTTCTTCAAACTTTGTTTATATTCGATAGGCAATAAGATCTGTTTTTTCTGGAATAGTTTGAAAAAAAAACCAGAGGCTTTATTTATGTTAAAATGGGACTTTTAAAAGCAGTATTCACTCTGCGGAGAGCAAACTTTTGGTTTTGATTTAAAAATGCCATGGGGTTTGGACTTTGCTCATTGTTGAAGGCCGTACGGTTACCTATAATTGTTAGTTTCTGTGTCATTTTGGTCTCTTGCGGAGAGTTGTCTCTCATTGGCAATCATACCACATTATTCTTTCTTTATCAAGATTAAATTCTGAAAAATTGCAACAGGAAAGAGTCGGTATTTAAAGATGATATTAATTTATAGTTTTTTGTTGCAGGTAGACAGCCTCTACGTGGCCCGGCCTGCACAGATGAAGAGGAGGGAGGACACCACACCACTCATGGCTTGGGCAGGGTTTTCACACGTGGGTATTATTCCGTCATTACAGTTTTTCTTCAAACTTTGTTTATATTCGATAGGCAATAAGATCTGTTTTTTCTGGAATAGTTTGAAAAAAAAAACAGAGGCTTTATTTATGTTAAAATGGGACTTTTAAAAGCAGTATTCACTCTGCGGAGAGCAAACTTGGTTTTGATTTAAAAATGCCATGGGGTTTGGACTTTGCTCATTGTTGAAGGCCGTACGGTTACCTATAATTGTTAGTTTCTGTGTCATTTTGGTCTCTTGCGGAGAGTTGTCTCTCATTGGCAATCATACCACATTATTCTTTCTTTATCAAGATTAAATTCTGAAAAATTGCAACAGGAAAGAGTCGGTATTTAAAGATGATATTAATTTATAGTTTTTTGTTGCAGGTAGACAGCCTCTACGTGGCCCGGCCTGCACAGATGAAGAGGAGGGAGGACACCACACCACTCATGGCTTGGGCAGGGTTTTCACACGTGGGTATTATTCCGTCATTACAGTTTTTCTTCAAACTTTGTTTATATTCGATAGGCAATAAGATCTGTTTTTTCTGGAATAGTTTGAAAAAAAAACAGAGGCTTTATTTATGTTAAAATGGGACTTTTAAAAGCAGTATTCACTCTGCGGAGAGCAAACTTTTGGTTTTGATTTAAAAATGCCATGGGGTTTGGACTTTGCTCATTGTTGAAGGCCGTACGGTTACCTATAATTGTTAGTTTCTGTGTCATTTTGGTCTCTTGCGGAGAGTTGTCTCTCATTGGCAATCATACCACATTATTCTTTCTTTATCAAGATTAAATTCTGAAAAATTGCAACAGGAAAGAGTCGGTATTTAAAGATGATATTAATTTATAGTTTTTTGTTGCAGGTAGACAGCCTCTACGTGGCCCGGCCTGCACAGATGAAGAGGAGGGAGGACACCACACCACTCATGGCTTGGGCAGGGTTTTCACACGTGGGTATTATTCCGTCATTACAGTTTTTCTTCAAACTTTGTTTATATTCGATAGGCAATAAGATCTGTTTTTTCTGGAATAGTTTGAAAAAAAAACCAGAGGCTTTATTTATGTTAAAATGGGACTTTTAAAAGCAGTATTCACTCTGCGGAGAGCAAACTTTTGGTTTTGATTTAAAAATGCCATGGGGTTTGGACTTTGCTCATTGTTGAAGGCCGTAAGGTTACCTATAATTGTTAGTTTCTGTGTCATTTTGGTCTCTTGCGGAGAGTTGTCTCTCATTGGCAATCATACCACATTATTCTTTCTTTATCAAGATTAAATTCTGAAAAATTGCAACAGGAAAGAGTCGGTATTTAAAGATGATATTAATTTATAGTTTTTTGTTGCAGGTAGACAGCCTCTACGTGGCCCGGCCTGCACAGATGAAGAGGAGGGAGGACACCACACCACTCATGGCTTGGGCAGGGTTTTCACACGTGGGTATTATTCCGTCATTACAGTTTTTCTTCAAACTTTGTTTATATTCGATAGGCAATAAGATCTGTTTTTTCTGGAATAGTTTGAAAAAAAAACCAGAGGCTTTATTTATGTTAAAATGGGACTTTTAAAAGCAGTATTCACTCTGGGGAGAGCAAACTTTGGGTTTTGATTTAAAAATGCCATGGGGTTTGGACTTTGCTCATTGTTGAAGGCCGTACGGTTACCTATAATTGTTAGTTTCTGTGTCATTTTGGTCTATTGCGGAGAGTTGTCTCTCATTGGCAATCATACCACATTATTCTTTCTTTATCAAGATTAAATTCTGAAAAATTGCAACAGGAAAGAGTCGGTATTTAAAGATGATATTAATTTATAGTTTTTTGTTGCAGGTAGACAGCCTCTACGTGGCCCGGCCTGCACAGATGAAGAGGAGGGAGGACACCACACCACTCATGGCTTGGGCAGGGTTTTCACACGTGGGTATTATTCCGTCATTACAGTTTTTCTTCAAACTTTGTTTATATTCGATAGGCAATAAGATCTGTTTTTTCTGGAATAGTTTGAAAAAAAAACCAGAGGCTTTATTTATGTTAAAATGGGACTTTTAAAAGCAGTATTCACCCTGCGGAGAGCAAACTTTTGGTTTTGATTTAAAAATGCCATGGGGTTTGGACTTTGCTCATTGTTGAAGGCCGTACGGTTACCTATAATTGTTAGTTTCTGTGTCATTTTGGTCTCTTGCGGAGAGTTGTCTCTCATTGGCAATCATACCACATTATTCTTTCTTTATCAAGATTAAATTCTGAAAAATTGCAACAGGAAAGAGTCGGTATTTAAAGATGATATTAATTTATAGTTTTTTGTTGCAGGTAGACAGCCTCTACGTGGCCCGGCCTGCACAGATGAAGAGGAGGGAGGACACCACACCACTCATGGCTTGGGCAGGGTTTTCACACGTGGGTATTATTCCGTCATTACAGTTTTTCTTCAAACTTTGTTTATATTCGATAGGCAATAAGATCTGTTTTTTCTGGAATAGTTTGAAAAAAAAACCAGAGGCTTTATTTATGTTAAAATGGGACTTTTAAAAGCAGTATTCACTCTGGGGAGAGCAAACTTTGGGTTTTGATTTAAAAATGCCATGGGGTTTGGACTTTGCTCATTGTTGAAGGCTGTACGGTTACCTATAATTGTTAGTTTCTGTGTCATTTTGGTCTCTTGCGGAGAGTTGTCTCTCATTGGCAATCATACCACATTATTCTTTCTTTATCAAGATTAAATTCTGAAAAATTGCAACAGGAAAGAGTCGGTATTTAAAGATGATATTAATTTATAGTTTTTTGTTGCAGGTAGACAGCCTCTACGTGGCCCGGCCTGCACAGATGAAGAGGAGGGAGGACACCACACCACTCATGGCTTGGGCAGGGTTTTCACACGTGGGTATTATTCCGTCATTACAGTTTTTCTTCAAACTTTGTTTATATTCGATAGGCAATAAGATCTGTTTTTTCTGGAATAGTTTGAAAAAAAAAACAGAGGCTTTATTTATGTTAAAATGGGACTTTTAAAAGCAGTATTCACTCTGCGGAGAGCAAACTTTTGGTTTTGATTTAAAAATGCCATGGGGTTTGGACTTTGCTCATTGTTGAAGGCCGTACGGTTACCTATAATTGTTAGTTTCTGTGTCATTTTGGTCTCTTGCGGAGAGTTGTCTCTCATTGGCAATCATGCCACATTATTCTTTCTTTATCAAGATTAAATTCTGAAAAATTGCAACAGGAAAGAGTCGGTATTTAAAGATGATATTAATTTATAGTTTTTTGTTGCAGGTAGACAGCCTCTACGTGGCCCGGCCTGCACAGATGAAGAGAAGGGAGGACACCACACCACTCATGGCTTGGGCAGGGTTTTCACACGTGGGTATTATTCCGTCATTACAGTTTTTCTTCAAACTTTGTTTATATTCGATAGGCAATAAGATCTGTTTTTTCTGGAATAGTTTGAAAAAAAAAACAGAGGCTTTATTTATGTTAAAATGGGACTTTTAAAAGCAGTATTCACTCTGCGGAGAGCAAACTTTTGGTTTTGATTTAAAAATGCCATGGGGTTTGGACTTTGCTCATTGTTGAAGGCCGTACGGTTACCTATAATTGTTAGTTTCTGTGTCATTTTGGTCTCTTGCGGAGAGTTGTCTCTCATTGGCAATCATACCACATTATTCTTTCTTTATCAAGATTAAATTCTGAAAAATTGCAACAGGAAAGAGTCGGTATTTAAAGATGATATTAATTTATAGTTTTTTGTTGCAGGTAGACAGCCTCTACGTGGCCCGGCCTGCACAGATGAAGAGGAGGGAGGACACCACACCACTCATGGCTTGGGCAGGGTTTTCACACGTGGGTATTATTCCGTCATTACAGTTTTTCTTCAAACTTTGTTTATATTCGATAGGCAATAAGATCTGTTTTTTCTGGAATAGTTTGAAAAAAAAAACAGAGGCTTTATTTATGTTAAAATGGGACTTTTAAAAGCAGTATTCACTCTGCGGAGAGCAAACTTTTGGTTTTGATTTAAAAATGCCATGGGGTTTGGACTTTGCTCATTGTTGAAGGCCGTACGGTTACCTATAATTGTTAGTTTCTGTGTCATTTTGGTCTCTTGCGGAGAGTTGTCTCTCATTGGCAATCATGCCACATTATTCTTTCTTTATCAAGATTAAATTCTGAAAAATTGCAACAGGAAAGAGTCGGTATTTAAAGATGATATTAATTTATAGTTTTTTGTTGCAGGTAGACAGCCTCTACGTGGCCCGGCCTGCACAGATGAAGAGGAGGGAGGACACCACACCACTCATGGCTTGGGCAGGGTTTTCACACGTGGGTATTATTCCGTCATTACAGTTTTTCTTCAAACTTTGTTTATATTCGATAGGCAATAAGATCTGTTTTTTCTGGAATAGTTTGAAAAAAAAACCAGAGGCTTTATTTATGTTAAAATGGGACTTTTAAAAGCAGTATTCACTCTGCGGAGAGCAAACTTTTGGTTTTGATTTAAAAATGCCATGGGGTTTGGACTTTGCTCATTGTTGAAGGCCGTACGGTTACCTATAATTGTTAGTTTCTGTGTCATTTTGGTCTCTTGCGGAGAGTTGTCTCTCATTGGCAATCATACCACATTATTCTTTCTTTATCAAGATTAAATTCTGAAAAATTGCAACAGGAAAGAGTCGGTATTTAAAGATGATATTAATTTATAGTTTTTTGTTGCAGGTAGACAGCCTCTACGTGGCCCGGCCTGCACAGATGAAGAGGAGGGAGGACACCACACCACTCATGGCTTGGGCAGGGTTTTCACACGTGGGTATTATTCCGTCATTACAGTTTTTCTTCAAACTTTGTTTATATTCGATAGGCAATAAGATCTGTTTTTTCTGGAATAGTTTGAAAAAAAAAACAGAGGCTTTATTTATGTTAAAATGGGACTTTTAAAAGCAGTATTCACTCTGCGGAGAGCAAACTTGGTTTTGATTTAAAAATGCCATGGGGTTTGGACTTTGCTCATTGTTGAAGGCCGTACGGTTACCTATAATTGTTAGTTTCTGTGTCATTTTGGTCTCTTGCGGAGAGTTGTCTCTCATTGGCAATCATACCACATTATTCTTTCTTTATCAAGATTAAATTCTGAAAAATTGCAACAGGAAAGAGTCGGTATTTAAAGATGATATTAATTTATAGTTTTTTGTTGCAGGTAGACAGCCTCTACGTGGCCCGGCCTGCACAGATGAAGAGGAGGGAGGACACCACACCACTCATGGCTTGGGCAGGGTTTTCACACGTGGGTATTATTCCGTCATTACAGTTTTTCTTCAAACTTTGTTTATATTCGATAGGCAATAAGATCTGTTTTTTCTGGAATAGTTTGAAAAAAAAACAGAGGCTTTATTTATGTTAAAATGGGACTTTTAAAAGCAGTATTCACTCTGCGGAGAGCAAACTTTTGGTTTTGATTTAAAAATGCCATGGGGTTTGGACTTTGCTCATTGTTGAAGGCCGTACGGTTACCTATAATTGTTAGTTTCTGTGTCATTTTGGTCTCTTGCGGAGAGTTGTCTCTCATTGGCAATCATACCACATTATTCTTTCTTTATCAAGATTAAATTCTGAAAAATTGCAACAGGAAAGAGTCGGTATTTAAAGATGATATTAATTTATAGTTTTTTGTTGCAGGTAGACAGCCTCTACGTGGCCCGGCCTGCACAGATGAAGAGGAGGGAGGACACCACACCACTCATGGCTTGGGCAGGGTTTTCACACGTGGGTATTATTCCGTCATTACAGTTTTTCTTCAAACTTTGTTTATATTCGATAGGCAATAAGATCTGTTTTTTCTGGAATAGTTTGAAAAAAAAAACAGAGGCTTTATTTATGTTAAAATGGGACTTTTAAAAGCAGTATTCACTCTGCGGAGAGCAAACTTTTGGTTTTGATTTAAAAATGCCATGGGGTTTGGACTTTGCTCATTGTTGAAGGCCGTAAGGTTACCTATAATTGTTAGTTTCTGTGTCATTTTGGTCTCTTGCGGAGAGTTGTCTCTCATTGGCAATCATACCACATTATTCTTTCTTTATCAAGATTAAATTCTGAAAAATTGCAACAGGAAAGAGTCGGTATTTAAAGATGATATTAATTTATAGTTTTTTGTTGCAGGTAGACAGCCTCTACGTGGCCCGGCCTGCACAGATGAAGAGGAGGGAGGACACCACACCACTCATGGCTTGGGCAGGGTTTTCACAGGTGGGTATTATTCCGTCATTACAGTTTTTCTTCAAACTTTGTTTATATTCGATAGGCAATAAGATCTGTTTTTTCTGGAATAGTTTGAAAAAAAAACCAGAGGCTTTATTTATGTTAAAATGGGACTTTTAAAAGCAGTATTCACTCTGGGGAGAGCAAACTTTGGGTTTTGATTTAAAAATGCCATGGGGTTTGGACTTTGCTCATTGTTGAAGGCCGTACGGTTACCTATAATTGTTAGTTTCTGTGTCATTTTGGTCTATTGCGGAGAGTTGTCTCTCATTGGCAATCATACCACATTATTCTTTCTTTATCAAGATTAAATTCTGAAAAATTGCAACAGGAAAGAGTCGGTATTTAAAGATGATATTAATTTATAGTTTTTTGTTGCAGGTAGACAGCCTCTACGTGGCCCGGCCTGCACAGATGAAGAGGAGGGAGGACACCACACCACTCATGGCTTGGGCAGGGTTTTCACACGTGGGTATTATTCCGTCATTACAGTTTTTCTTCAAACTTTGTTTATATTCGATAGGCAATAAGATCTGTTTTTTCTGGAATAGTTTGAAAAAAAAACCAGAGGCTTTATTTATGTTAAAATGGGACTTTTAAAAGCAGTATTCACTCTGCGGAGAGCAAACTTTTGGTTTTGATTTAAAAATGCCATGGGGTTTGGACTTTGCTCATTGTTGAAGGCCGTACGGTTACCTATAATTGTTAGTTTCTGTGTCATTTTGGTCTCTTGCGGAGAGTTGTCTCTCATTGGCAATCATACCACATTATTCTTTCTTTATCAAGATTAAATTCTGAAAAATTGCAACAGGAAAGAGTCGGTATTTAAAGATGATATTAATTTATAGTTTTTTGTTGCAGGTAGACAGCCTCTACGTGGCCCGGCCTGCACAGATGAAGAGGAGGGAGGACACCACACCACTCATGGCTTGGGCAGGGTTTTCACACGTGGGTATTATTCCGTCATTACAGTTTTTCTTCAAACTTTGTTTATATTCGATAGGCAATAAGATCTGTTTTTTCTGGAATAGTTTGAAAAAAAACCAGAGGCTTTATTTATGTTAAAATGGGACTTTTAAAAGCAGTATTCACTCTGGGGAGAGCAAACTTTGGGTTTTGATTTAAAAATGCCATGGGGTTTGGACTTTGCTCATTGTTGAAGGCTGTACGGTTACCTATAATTGTTAGTTTCTGTGTCATTTTGGTCTCTTGCGGAGAGTTGTCTCTCATTGGCAATCATACCACATTATTCTTTCTTTATCAAGATTAAATTCTGAAAAATTGCAACAGGAAAGAGTCGGTATTTAAAGATGATATTAATTTATAGTTTTTTGTTGCAGGTAGACAGCCTCTACGTGGCCCGGCCTGCACAGATGAAGAGGAGGGAGGACACCACACCACTCATGGCTTGGGCAGGGTTTTCACACGTGGGTATTATTCCGTCATTACAGTTTTTCTTCAAACTTTGTTTATATTCGATAGGCAATAAGATCTGTTTTTTCTGGAATAGTTTGAAAAAAAAACCAGAGGCTTTATTTATGTTAAAATGGGACTTTTAAAAGCAGTATTCACTCTGCGGAGAGCAAACTTTTGGTTTTGATTTAAAAATGCCATGGGGTTTGGACTTTGCTCATTGTTGAAGGCCGTACGGTTACCTATAATTGTTAGTTTCTGTGTCATTTTGGTCTCTTGCGGAGAGTTGTCTCTCATTGGCAATCATACCACATTATTCTTTCTTTATCAAGATTAAATTCTGAAAAATTGCAACAGGAAAGAGTCGGTATTTAAAGATGATATTAATTTATAGTTTTTTGTTGCAGGTAGACAGCCTCTACGTGGCCCGGCCTGCACAGATGAAGAGGAGGGAGGACACCACACCACTCATGGCTTGGGCAGGGTTTTCACACGTGGGTATTATTCCGTCATTACAGTTTTTCTTCAAACTTTGTTTATATTCGATAGGCAATAAGATCTGTTTTTTCTGGAATAGTTTGAAAAAAAAACAGAGGCTTTATTTATGTTAAAATGGGACTTTTAAGAGCAGTATTCACTCTGGGGAGAGCAAACTTTGGGTTTTGATTTAAAAATGCCATGGGGTTTGGACTTTGCTCATTGTTGAAGGCCGTACGGTTACCTATAATTGTTAGTTTCTGTGTCATTTTGGTCTCTTGCGGAGAGTTGTCTCTCATTGGCAATCATACCACATTATTCTTTCTTTATCAAGATTAAATTCTGAAAAATTGCAACAGGAAAGAGTCGGTATTTAAAGATGATATTAATTTATAGTTTTTTGTTGCAGGTAGACAGCCTCTACGTGGCCCGGCCTGCACAGATGAAGAGGAGGGAGGACACCACACCACTCATGGCTTGGGCAGGGTTTTCACACGTGGGTATTATTCCGTCATTACAGTTTTTCTTCAAACTTTGTTTATATTCGATAGGCAATAAGATCTGTATTTTCTGGAATAGTTTGAAAAAAAAACAGAGGCTTTATTTATGTTAAAATGGGACTTTTAAAAGCAGTATTCACTCTGCGGAGAGCAAACTTTTGGTTTTGATTTAAAAATGCCATGGGGTTTGGACTTTGCTCATTGTTGAAGGCCGTACGGTTACCTATAATTGTTAGTTTCTGTGTCATTTTGGTCTCTTGCGGAGAGTTGTCTCTCATTGGCAATCCTACCACATTATTCTTTCTTTATCAAGATTAAATTCTGAAAAATTGCAACAGGAAAGAGTCAGTATTTAAAGATGATATTAATTTATAGTTTTTTGTTGCAGGTAGACAGCCTCTACGTGGCCCGGCCTGCACAGATGAAGAGGAGGGAGGACACCACACCACTCATGGCTTGGGCAGGGTTTTCACACGTGGGTATTATTCCGTCATTACAGTTTTTCTTCAAACTTTGTTTATATTCGATAGGCAATAAGATCTGTTTTTTCTGGAATAGTTTGAAAAAAAAACAGAGGCTTTATTTATGTTAAAATGGGACTTTTAAAAGCAGTATTCACTCTGCGGAGAGCAAACTTTTGGTTTTGATTTAAAAATGCCATGGGGTTTGGACTTTGCTCATTGTTGAAGGCCGTACGGTTACCTATAATTGTTAGTTTCTGTGTCATTTTGGTCTCTTGCGGAGAGTTGTCTCTCATTGGCAATCCTACCACATTATTCTTTCTTTATCAAGATTAAATTCTGAAAAATTGCAACAGGAAAGAGTCAGTATTTAAAGATGATATTAATTTATAGTTTTTTGTTGCAGGTAGACAGCCTCTACGTGGCCCGGCCTGCACAGATGAAGAGGAGGGAGGACACCACACCACTCATGGCTTGGGCAGGGTTTTCACACGTGGGTATTATTCCGTCATTACAGTTTTTCTTCAAACTTTGTTTATATTCGATAGGCAATAAGATCTGTTTTTTCTGGAATAGTTTGAAAAAAAAACAGAGGCTTTATTTATGTTAAAATGGGACTTTTAAAAGCAGTATTCACTCTGCGGAGAGCAAACTTTTGGTTTTGATTTAAAAATGCCATGGGGTTTGGACTTTGCTCATTGTTGAAGGCCGTACGGTTACCTATAATTGTTAGTTTCTGTGTCATTTTGGTCTCTTGCGGAGAGTTGTCTCTCATTGGCAATCATGCCACATCTTCTTTCTTTATCAAGATTAAATTCTGAAAAATTGCAACAGGAAAGAGTCGGTATTTAAAGATGATATTAATTTATAGTTTTTTGTTGCAGGTAGACAGCCTCTACGTGGCCCGGCCTGCACAGATGAAGAGGAGGGAGGACACCACACCACTCATGGCTTGGGCAGGGTTTTCACACGTGGGTATTATTCCGTCATTACAGTTTTTCTTCAAACTTTGTTTATATTCGATAGGCAATAAGATCTGTTTTTTTCTGGAATAGTTTGAAAAAAAAACAGAGGCTTTATTTATGTTAAAATGGGACTTTTAAAAGCAGTATTCACTCTGCGGAGAGCAAACTTTTGGTTTTGATTTAAAAATGCCATGGGGTTTGGACTTTGCTCATTGTTGAAGGCCGTACGGTTACCTATAATTGTTAGTTTCTGTGTCATTTTGGTCTCTTGCGGAGAGTTGTCTCTCATTGGCAATCATACCACATTATTCTTTCTTTATCAAGATTAAATTCTGAAAAATTGCAACAGGAAAGAGTCGGTATTTAAAGATGATATTAATTTATAGTTTTTTGTTGCAGGTAGACAGCCTCTACGTGGCCCGGCCTGCACAGATGAAGAGGAGGGAGGACACCACACCACTCATGGCTTGGGCAGGGTTTTCACACGTGGGTATTATTCCGTCATTACAGTTTTTCTTCAAACTTTGTTTATATTCGATAGGCAATAAGATCTGTTTTTTCTGGAATAGTTTGAAAAAAAAACAGAGGCTTTATTTATGTTAAAATGGGACTTTTAAAAGCAGTATTCACTCTGCGGAGAGCAAACTTTTGGTTTTGATTTAAAAATGCCATGGGGTTTGGACTTTGCTCATTGTTGAAGGCCGTACGGTTACCTATAATTGTTAGTTTCTGTGTCATTTTGGTCTCTTGCAGAGAGTTGTCTCTCATTGGCAATCATACCACATTATTCTTTCTTTATCAAGATTAAATTCTGAAAAATTGCAACAGGAAAGAGTCGGTATTTAAAGATGATATTAATTTATAGTTTTTTGTTGCAGGTAGACAGCCTCTACGTGGCCCGGCCTGCACAGATGAAGAGGAGGGAGGACACCACACCACTCATGGCTTGGGCAGGGTTTTCACACGTGGGTATTATTCCGTCATTACAGTTTTTCTTCAAACTTTGTTTATATTCGATAGGCAATAAGATCTGTATTTTCTGGAATAGTTTGAAAAAAAAACAGAGGCTTTATTTATGTTAAAATGGGACTTTTAACAGCAGTATTCACTCTGCGGAGAGCAAACTTTTGGTTTTGATTTAAAAATGCCATGGGGTTTGGACTTTGCTCATTGTTGAAGGCCGTACGGTTACCTATAATTGTTAGTTTCTGTGTCATTTTGGTCTCTTGCGGAGAGTTGTCTCTCATTGGCAATCCTACCACATTATTCTTTCTTTATCAAGATTAAATTCTGAAAAATTGCAACAGGAAAGAGTCAGTATTTAAAGATGATATTAATTTATAGTTTTTTGTTGCAGGTAGACAGCCTCTACGTGGCCCGGCCTGCACAGATGAAGAGGAGGGAGGACACCACACCACTCATGGCTTGGGCAGGGTTTTCACACGTGGGTATTATTCCGTCATTACAGTTTTTCTTCAAACTTTGTTTATATTCGATAGGTAATAAGATCTGTTTTTTCTGGAATAGTTTGAAAAAAAACCAGAGGCTTTATTTATGTTAAAATGGGACTTTTAAAAGCAGTATTCACTCTGCGGAGAGCAAACTTTGGGTTTTGATTTAAAAATGCCATGGGGTTTGGACTTTGCTCATTGTTGAAGGCCGTACGGTTACCTATAATTGTTAGTTTCTGTGTCATTTTGGTCTCTTGCGGAGAGTTGTCTCTCATTGGCAATCCTACCACATTATTCTTTCTTTATCAAGATTAAATTCTGAAAAATTGCAACAGGAAAGAGTCGGTATTTAAAGATGATATTAATTTATAGTTTTTTGTTGCAGGTAGACAGCCTCTACGTGGCCCGGCCTGCACAGATGAAGAGGAGGGAGGACACCACACCACTCATGGCTTGGGCAGGGTTTTCACACGTGGGTATTATTCCGTCATTACAGTTTTTCTTCAAACTTTGTTTATATTCGATAGGCAATAAGATCTGTTTTTTCTGGAATAGTTTGAAAAAAAAACAGAGGCTTTATTTATGTTAAAATGGGACTTTTAAAAGCAGTATTCACTCTGCGGAGAGCAAACTTTTGGTTTTGATTTAAAAATGCCATGGGGTTTGGACTTTGCTCATTGTTGAAGGCCGTACGGTTACCTATAATTGTTAGTTTCTGTGTCATTTTGGTCTCTTGCGGAGAGTTGTCTCTCATTGGCAATCATGCCACATCTTCTTTCTTTATCAAGATTAAATTCTGAAAAATTGCAACAGGAAAGAGTCGGTATTTAAAGATGATATTAATTTATAGTTTTTTGTTGCAGGTAGACAGCCTCTACGTGGCCCGGCCTGCACAGATGAAGAGGAGGGAGGACACCACACCACTCATGGCTTGGGCAGGGTTTTCACACGTGGGTATTATTCCGTCATTACAGTTTTTCTTCAAACTTTGTTTATATTCGATAGGCAATAAGATCTGTTTTTTTCTGGAATAGTTTGAAAAAAAAACAGAGGCTTTATTTATGTTAAAATGGGACTTTTAAAAGCAGTATTCACTCTGCGGAGAGCAAACTTTTGGTTTTGATTTAAAAATGCCATGGGGTTTGGACTTTGCTCATTGTTGAAGGCCGTACGGTTACCTATAATTGTTAGTTTCTGTGTCATTTTGGTCTCTTGCGGAGAGTTGTCTCTCATTGGCAATCATACCACATTATTCTTTCTTTATCAAGATTAAATTCTGAAAAATTGCAACAGGAAAGAGTCGGTATTTAAAGATGATATTAATTTATAGTTTTTTGTTGCAGGTAGACAGCCTCTACGTGGCCCGGCCTGCACAGATGAAGAGGAGGGAGGACACCACACCACTCATGGCTTGGGCAGGGTTTTCACACGTGGGTATTATTCCGTCATTACAGTTTTTCTTCAAACTTTGTTTATATTCGATAGGCAATAAGATCTGTTTTTTCTGGAATAGTTTGAAAAAAAAACAGAGGCTTTATTTATGTTAAAATGGGACTTTTAAAAGCAGTATTCACTCTGCGGAGAGCAAACTTTTGGTTTTGATTTAAAAATGCCATGGGGTTTGGACTTTGCTCATTGTTGAAGGCCGTACGGTTACCTATAATTGTTAGTTTCTGTGTCATTTTGGTCTCTTGCGGAGAGTTGTCTCTCATTGGCAATCATGCCACATCTTCTTTCTTTATCAAGATTAAATTCTGAAAAATTGCAACAGGAAAGAGTCGGTATTTAAAGATGATATTAATTTATAGTTTTTTGTTGCAGGTAGACAGCCTCTACGTGGCCCGGCCTGCACAGATGAAGAGGAGGGAGGACACCACACCACTCATGGCTTGGGCAGGGTTTTCACACGTGGGTATTATTCCGTCATTACAGTTTTTCTTCAAACTTTGTTTATATTCGATAGGCAATAAGATCTGTTTTTTCTGGAATAGTTTGAAAAAAAACCAGAGGCTTTATTTATGTTAAAATGGGACTTTTAAAAGCAGTATTCACTCTGCGGAGAGCAAACTTTTGGTTTTGATTTAAAAATGCCATGGGGTTTGGACTTTGCTCATTGTTGAAGGCCGTACGGTTACCTATAATTGTTAGTTTCTGTGTCATTTTGGTCTCTTGCGGAGAGTTGTCTCTCATTGGCAATCCTACCACATTATTCTTTCTTTATCAAGATTAAATTCTGAAAAATTGCAACAGGAAAGAGTCGGTATTTAAAGATGATATTAATTTATAGTTTTTTGTTGCAGGTAGACAGCCTCTACGTGGCCCGGCCTGCACAGATGAAGAGGAGGGAGGACACCACACCACTCATGGCTTGGGCAGGGTTTTCACACGTGGGTATTATTCCGTCATTACAGTTTTTCTTCAAACTTTGTTTATATTCGATAGGCAATAAGATCTGTTTTTTCTGGAATAGTTTGAAAAAAAAACAGAGGCTTTATTTATGTTAAAATGGGACTTTTAAAAGCAGTATTCACTCTGCGGAGAGCAAACTTTTGGTTTTGATTTAAAAATGCCATGGGGTTTGGACTTTGCTCATTGTTGAAGGCCGTACGGTTACCTATAATTGTTAGTTTCTGTGTCATTTTGGTCTCTTGCGGAGAGTTGTCTCTCATTGGCAATCATGCCACATCTTCTTTCTTTATCAAGATTAAATTCTGAAAAATTGCAACAGGAAAGAGTCGGTATTTAAAGATGATATTAATTTATAGTTTTTTGTTGCAGGTAGACAGCCTCTACGTGGCCCGGCCTGCACAGATGAAGAGGAGGGAGGACACCACACCACTCATGGCTTGGGCAGGGTTTTCACACGTGGGTATTATTCCGTCATTACAGTTTTTCTTCAAACTTTGTTTATATTCGATAGGCAATAAGATCTGTTTTTTTCTGGAATAGTTTGAAAAAAAAACAGAGGCTTTATTTATGTTAAAATGGGACTTTTAAAAGCAGTATTCACTCTGCGGAGAGCAAACTTTTGGTTTTGATTTAAAAATGCCATGGGGTTTGGACTTTGCTCATTGTTGAAGGCCGTACGGTTACCTATAATTGTTAGTTTCTGTGTCATTTTGGTCTCTTGCGGAGAGTTGTCTCTCATTGGCAATCATACCACATTATTCTTTCTTTATCAAGATTAAATTCTGAAAAATTGCAACAGGAAAGAGTCGGTATTTAAAGATGATATTAATTTATAGTTTTTTGTTGCAGGTAGACAGCCTCTACGTGGCCCGGCCTGCACAGATGAAGAGGAGGGAGGACACCACACCACTCATGGCTTGGGCAGGGTTTTCACACGTGGGTATTATTCCGTCATTACAGTTTTTCTTCAAACTTTGTTTATATTCGATAGGCAATAAGATCTGTTTTTTCTGGAATAGTTTGAAAAAAAAACAGAGGCTTTATTTATGTTAAAATGGGACTTTTAAAAGCAGTATTCACTCTGCGGAGAGCAAACTTTTGGTTTTGATTTAAAAATGCCATGGGGTTTGGACTTTGCTCATTGTTGAAGGCCGTACGGTTACCTATAATTGTTAGTTTCTGTGTCATTTTGGTCTCTTGCGGAGAGTTGTCTCTCATTGGCAATCATGCCACATCTTCTTTCTTTATCAAGATTAAATTCTGAAAAATTGCAACAGGAAAGAGTCGGTATTTAAAGATGATATTAATTTATAGTTTTTTGTTGCAGGTAGACAGCCTCTACGTGGCCCGGCCTGCACAGATGAAGAGGAGGGAGGACACCACACCACTCATGGCTTGGGCAGGGTTTTCACACGTGGGTATTATTCCGTCATTACAGTTTTTCTTCAAACTTTGTTTATATTCGATAGGCAATAAGATCTGTTTTTTTCTGGAATAGTTTGAAAAAAAAACAGAGGCTTTATTTATGTTAAAATGGGACTTTTAAAAGCAGTATTCACTCTGCGGAGAGCAAACTTTTGGTTTTGATTTAAAAATGCCATGGGGTTTGGACTTTGCTCATTGTTGAAGGCCGTACGGTTACCTATAATTGTTAGTTTCTGTGTCATTTTGGTCTCTTGCGGAGAGTTGTCTCTCATTGGCAATCATACCACATTATTCTTTCTTTATCAAGATTAAATTCTGAAAAATTGCAACAGGAAAGAGTCGGTATTTAAAGATGATATTAATTTATAGTTTTTTGTTGCAGGTAGACAGCCTCTACGTGGCCCGGCCTGCACAGATGAAGAGGAGGGAGGACACCACACCACTCATGGCTTGGGCAGGGTTTTCACACGTGGGTATTATTCCGTCATTACAGTTTTTCTTCAAACTTTGTTTATATTCGATAGGCAATAAGATCTGTTTTTTCTGGAATAGTTTGAAAAAAAAACCAGAGGCTTTATTTATGTTAAAATGGGACTTTTAAAAGCAGTATTCACTCTGCGGAGAGCAAACTTTTGGTTTTGATTTAAAAATGCCATGGGGTTTGGACTTTGCTCATTGTTGAAGGCCGTACGGTTACCTATAATTGTTAGTTTCTGTGTCATTTTGGTCTCTTGCGGAGAGTTGTCTCTCATTGGCAATCATACCACATTATTCTTTCTTTATCAAGATTAAATTCTGAAAAATTGCAACAGGAAAGAGTCGGTATTTAAAGATGATATTAATTTATAGTTTTTTGTTGCAGGTAGACAGCCTCTACGTGGCCCGGCCTGCACAGATGAAGAGGAGGGAGGACACCACACCACTCATGGCTTGGGCAGGGTTTTCACACGTGGGTATTATTCCGTCATTACAGTTTTTCTTCAAACTTTGTTTATATTCGATAGGCAATAAGATCTGTTTTTTTCTGGAATAGTTTGAAAAAAAAACAGAGGCTTTATTTATGTTAAAATGGGACTTTTAAAAGCAGTATTCACTCTGCGGAGAGCAAACTTTTGGTTTTGATTTAAAAATGCCATGGGGTTTGGACTTTGCTCATTGTTGAAGGCCGTACGGTTACCTATAATTGTTAGTTTCTGTGTCATTTTGGTCTCTTGCGGAGAGTTGTCTCTCATTGGCAATCATACCACATTATTCTTTCTTTATCAAGATTAAATTCTGAAAAATTGCAACAGGAAAGAGTCGGTATTTAAAGATGATATTAATTTATAGTTTTTTGTTGCAGGTAGACAGCCTCTACGTGGCCCGGCCTGCACAGATGAAGAGGAGGGAGGACACCACACCACTCATGGCTTGGGCAGGGTTTTCACACGTGGGTATTATTCCGTCATTACAGTTTTTCTTCAAACTTTGTTTATATTCGATAGGCAATAAGATCTGTTTTTTCTGGAATAGTTTGAAAAAAAAACAGAGGCTTTATTTATGTTAAAATGGGACTTTTAAAAGCAGTATTCACTCTGCGGAGAGCAAACTTTTGGTTTTGATTTAAAAATGCCATGGGGTTTGGACTTTGCTCATTGTTGAAGGCCGTACGGTTACCTATAATTGTTAGTTTCTGTGTCATTTTGGTCTCTTGCGGAGAGTTGTCTCTCATTGGCAATCATACCACATTATTCTTTCTTTATCAAGATTAAATTCTGAAAAATTGCAACAGGAAAGAGTCGGTATTTAAAGATGATATTAATTTATAGTTTTTTGTTGCAGGTAGACAGCCTCTACGTGGCCCGGCCTGCACAGATGAAGAGGAGGGAGGACACCACACCACTCATGGCTTGGGCAGGGTTTTCACACGTGGGTATTATTCCGTCATTACAGTTTTTCTTCAAACTTTGTTTATATTCGATAGGCAATAAGATCTGTTTTTTCTGGAATAGTTTGAAAAAAAAACCAGAGGCTTTATTTATGTTAAAATGGGACTTTTAAAAGCAGTATTCACTCTGCGGAGAGCAAACTTTTGGTTTTGATTTAAAAATGCCATGGGGTTTGGACTTTGCTCATTGTTGAAGGCCGTACGGTTACCTATAATTGTTAGTTTCTGTGTCATTTTGGTCTCTTGCGGAGAGTTGTCTCTCATTGGCAATCATACCACATTATTCTTTCTTTATCAAGATTAAATTCTGAAAAATTGCAACAGGAAAGAGTCGGTATTTAAAGATGATATTAATTTATAGTTTTTTGTTGCAGGTAGACAGCCTCTACGTGGCCCGGCCTGCACAGATGAAGAGGAGGGAGGACACCACACCACTCATGGCTTGGGCAGGGTTTTCACACGTGGGTATTATTCCGTCATTACAGTTTTTCTTCAAACTTTGTTTATATTCGATAGGCAATAAGATCTGTTTTTTCTGGAATAGTTTGAAAAAAAAAACAGAGGCTTTATTTATGTTAAAATGGGACTTTTAAAAGCAGTATTCACTCTGCGGAGAGCAAACTTTTGGTTTTGATTTAAAAATGCCATGGGGTTTGGACTTTGCTCATTGTTGAAGGCCGTACGGTTACCTATAATTGTTAGTTTCTGTGTCATTTTGGTCTCTTGCGGAGAGTTGTCTCTCATTGGCAATCATACCACATTATTCTTTCTTTATCAAGATTAAATTCTGAAAAATTGCAACAGGAAAGAGTCAGTATTTAAAGATGATATTAATTTATAGTTTTTTGTTGCAGGTAGACAGCCTCTACGTGGCCCGGCCTGCACAGATGAAGAGGAGGGAGGACACCACACCACTCATGGCTTGGGCAGGGTTTTCACACGTGGGTATTATTCCGTCATTACAGTTTTTCTTCAAACTTTGTTTATATTCGATAGGCAATAAGATCTGTTTTTTCTGAAATAGTTTGAAAAAAAAACCAGAGGCTTTATTTATGTTAAAATGGGACTTTTAAAAGCAGTATTCACTCTGTGGAGAGCAAACTTTTGGTTTTGATTTAAAAATGCCATGGGGTTTGGACTTTGCTCATTGTTGAAGGCCGTACGGTTACCTATAATTGTTAGTTTCTGTGTCATTTTGGTCTCTTGCGGAGAGTTGTCTCTCATTGGCAATCATACCACATTATTCTTTCTTTATCAAGATTAAATTCTGAAAAATTGCAACAGGAAAGAGTCGGTATTTAAAGATGATATTAATTTATAGTTTTTTGTTGCAGGTAGACAGCCTCTACGTGGCCCGGCCTGCACAGATGAAGAGGAGGGAGGACACCACACCACTCATGGCTTGGGCAGGGTTTTCACACGTGGGTATTATTCCGTCATTACAGTTTTTCTTCAAACTTTGTTTATATTCGATAGGCAATAAGATCTATTTTTTCTGGAATAGTTTGAAAAAAAAACCAGAGGCTTTATTTATGTTAAAATGGGACTTTTAAAAGCAGTATTCACTCTGCGGAGAGCAAACTTTTGGTTTTGATTTAAAAATGCCATGGGGTTTGGACTTTGCTCATTGTTGAAGGCCGTACGGTTACCTATAATTGTTAGTTTCTGTGTCATTTTGGTCTCTTGCGGAGAGTTGTCTCTCATTGGCAATCATACCACATTATTCTTTCTTTATCAAGATTAAATTCTGAAAAATTGCAACAGGAAAGAGTCGGTATTTAAAGATGATATTAATTTATAGTTTTTTGTTGCAGGTAGACAGCCTCTACATGGCCCGGCCTGCACAGATGAAGAGGAGGGAGGACACCACACCACTCATGGCTTGGGCAGGGTTTTCACACGTGGGTATTATTCCGTCATTACAGTTTTTCTTCAAACTTTGTTTATATTCGATAGGCAATAAGATCTGTTTTTTCTGGAATAGTTTGAAAAAAAAACCAGAGGCTTTATTTATGATAAAATGGGACTTTTAAAAGCAGTATTCACTCTGCGGAGAGCAAACTTTTGGTTTTGATTTAAAAATGCCATGGGGTTTGGACTTTGCTCATTGTTGAAGGCCGTACGGTTACCTATAATTGTTAGTTTCTGTGTCATTTTGGTCTCTTGCGGAGAGTTGTCTCTCATTGGCAATCATACCACATTATTCTTTCTTTATCAAGATTAAATTCTGAAAAATTGCAACAGGAAAGAGTCGGTATTTAAAGATGATATTAATTTATAGTTTTTTGTTGCAGGTAGACAGCCTCTACGTGGCCCGGCCTGCACAGATGAAGAGGAGGGAGGACACCACACCACTCATGGCTTGGGCAGGGTTTTCACACGTGGGTATTATTCCGTCATTACAGTTTTTCTTCAAACTTTGTTTATATTCGATAGGCAATAAGATCTGTTTTTTCTGGAATAGTTTGAAAAAAAAACCAGAGGCTTTATTTTTGATAAAATGGGACTTTTAAAAGCAGTATTCATTCTGCGGAGAGCAAACTTTTGGTTTTGATTTAAAAATGCCATGGGGTTTGGACTTTGCTCATTGTTGAAGGCCGTACGGTTACCTATAATTGTTAGTTTCTGTGTCATTTTGGTCTCTTGCGGAGAGTTGTCTCTCATTGGCAATCATACCACATTATTCTTTCTTTATCAAGATTAAATTCTGAAAAATTGCAACAGGAAAGAGTCGGTATTTAAAGATGATATTAATTTATAGTTTTTTGTTGCAGGTAGACAGCCTCTACGTGGCCCGGCCTGCACAGATGAAGAGGAGGGAGGACACCACACCACTCATGGCTTGGGCAGGGTTTTCACACGTGGGTATTATTCCGTCATTACAGTTTTTCTTCAAACTTTGTTTATATTCGATAGGCAATAAGATCTATTTTTTCTGGAATAGTTTGAAAAAAAAACCAGAGGCTTTATTTATGTTAAAATGGGACTTTTAAAAGCAGTATTCACTCTGCGGAGAGCAAACTTTTGGTTTTGATTTAAAAATGCCATGGGGTTTGGACTTTGCTCATTGTTGAAGGCCGTACGGTTACCTATAATTGTTAGTTTCTGTGTCATTTTGGTCTCTTGCGGAGAGTTGTCTCTCATTGGCAATCATACCACATTATTCTTTCTTTATCAAGATTAAATTCTGAAAAATTGCAACAGGAAAGAGTCGGTATTTAAAGATGATATTAATTTATAGTTTTTTGTTGCAGGTAGACAGCCTCTACGTGGCCCGGCCTGCACAGATGAAGAGGAGGGAGGACACCACACCACTCATGGCTTGGGCAGGGTTTTCACACGTGGGTATTATTCCGTCATTACAGTTTTTCTTCAAACTTTGTTTATATTCGATAGGCAATAAGATCTGTTTTTTCTGGAATAGTTTGAAAAAAAAACCAGAGGCTTTACTTATGATAAAATGGGACTTTTAAAAGCAGTATTCACTCTGCGGAGAGCAAACTTTTGGTTTTGATTTAAAAATGCCATGGGGTTTGGACTTTGCTCATTGTTGAAGGCCGTACGGTTACCTATAATTGTTAGTTTCTGTGTCATTTTGGTCTCTTGCGGAGAGTTGTCTCTCATTGGCAATCATACCACATTATTCTTTCTTTATCAAGATTAAATTCTGAAAAATTGCAACAGGAAAGAGTCGGTATTTAAAGATGATATTAATTTATAGTTTTTTGTTGCAGGTAGACAGCCTCTACGTGGCCCGGCCTGCACAGATGAAGAGGAGGGAGGACACCACACCACTCATGGCTTGGGCAGGGTTTTCACACGTGGGTATTATTCCGTCATTACAGTTTTTCTTCAAACTTTGTTTATATTCGATAGGCAATAAGATCTGTTTTTTCTGGAATAGTTTGAAAAAAAAACCAGAGGCTTTATTTATGTTAAAATGGGACTTTTAAAAGCAGTATTCACTCTGCGGAGAGCAAACTTTTGGTTTTGATTTAAAAATGCCATGGGGTTTGGACTTTGCTCATTGTTGAAGGCCGTACGGTTACCTATAATTGTTAGTTTCTGTGTCATTTTGGTCTCTTGCGGAGAGTTGTCTCTCATTGGCAATCATACCACATTATTCTTTCTTTATCAAGATTAAATTCTGAAAAATTGCAACAGGAAAGAGTCGGTATTTAAAGATGATATTAATTTATAGTTTTTTGTTGCAGGTAGACAGCCTCTACGTGGCCCGGCCTGCACAGATGAAGAGGAGGGAGGACACCACACCACTCATGGCTTGGGCAGGGTTTTCACACGTGGGTATTATTCCGTCATTACAGTTTTTCTTCAAACTTTGTTTATATTCGATAGGCAATAAGATCTGTTTTTTCTGGAATAGTTTGAAAAAAAAACAGAGGCTTTATTTATGTTAAAATGGGACTTTTAAAAGCAGTATTCACTCTGCGGAGAGCAAACTTTTGGTTTTGATTTAAAAATGCCATGGGGTTTGGACTTTTCTCATTGTTGAAGGCCGTACGGTTACCTATAATTGTTAGTTTCTGTGTCATTTTGGTCTCTTGCGGAGAGTTGTCTCTCATTGGCAATCATACCACATTATTCTTTCTTTATCAAGATTAAATTCTGAAAAATTGCAACAGGAAAGAGTCGGTATTTAAAGATGATATTAATTTATAGTTTTTTGTTGCAGGTAGACAGCCTCTACGTGGCCCGGCCTGCACAGATGAAGAGGAGGGAGGACACCACACCACTCATGGCTTGGGCAGGGTTTTCACACGTGGGTATTATTCCGTCATTACAGTTTTTCTTCAAACTTTGTTTATATTCGATAGGCAATAAGATCTGTTTTTTCTGGAATAGTTTGAAAAAAAAACAGAGGCTTTATTTATGTTAAAATGGGACTTTTAAAAGCAGTATTCACTCTGCGGAGAGCAAACTTTTGGTTTTGATTTAAAAATGCCATGGGGTTTGGACTTTGCTCATTGTTGAAGGCCGTACGGTTACCTATAATTGTTAGTTTCTGTGTCATTTTGGTCTCTTGCGGAGAGTTGTCTCTCATTGGCAATCATACCACATTATTCTTTCTTTATCAAGATTAAATTCTGAAAAATTGCAACAGGAAAGAGTCGGTATTTAAAGATGATATTAATTTATAGTTTTTTGTTGCAGGTAGACAGCCTCTACGTGGCCCGGCCTGCACAGATGAAGAGGAGGGAGGACACCACACCACTCATGGCTTGGGCAGGGTTTTCACACGTGGGTATTATTCCGTCATTACAGTTTTTCTTCAAACTTTGTTTATATTCGATAGGCAATAAGATCTGTTTTTTCTGGAATAGTTTGAAAAAAAAACAGAGGCTTTATTTATGTTAAAATGGGACTTTTAAAAGCAGTATTCACTCTGCGGAGAGCAAACTTTTGGTTTTGATTTAAAAATGCCATGGGGTTTGGACTTTTCTCATTGTTGAAGGCCGTACGGTTACCTATAATTGTTAGTTTCTGTGTCATTTTGGTCTCTTGCGGAGAGTTGTCTCTCATTGGCAATCATACCACATTATTCTTTCTTTATCAAGATTAAATTCTGAAAAATTGCAACAGGAAAGAGTCGGTATTTAAAGATGATATTAATTTATAGTTTTTTGTTGCAGGTAGACAGCCTCTACGTGGCCCGGCCTGCACAGATGAAGAGGAGGGAGGACACCACACCACTCATGGCTTGGGCAGGGTTTTCACACGTGGGTATTATTCCGTCATTACAGTTTTTCTTCAAACTTTGTTTATATTCGATAGGCAATAAGATCTGTATTTTCTGGAATAGTTTGAAAAAAAAACAGAGGCTTTATTTATGTTAAAATGGGACTTTTAAAAGCAGTATTCACTCTGCGGAGAGCAAACTTTTGGTTTTGATTTAAAAATGCCATGGGGTTTGGACTTTGCTCATTGTTGAAGGCCGTACGGTTACCTATAATTGTTAGTTTCTGTGTCATTTTGGTCTCTTGCGGAGAGTTGTCTCTCATTGGCAATCCTACCACATTATTCTTTCTTTATCAAGATTAAATTCTGAAAAATTGCAACAGGAAAGAGTCAGTATTTAAAGATGATATTAATTTATAGTTTTTTGTTGCAGGTAGACAGCCTCTACGTGGCCCGGCCTGCACAGATGAAGAGGAGGGAGGACACCACACCACTCATGGCTTGGGCAGGGTTTTCACACGTGGGTATTATTCCGTCATTACAGTTTTTCTTCAAACTTTGTTTATATTCGATAGGCAATAAGATCTGTTTTTTCTGGAATAGTTTGAAAAAAAAACAGAGGCTTTATTTATGTTAAAATGGGACTTTTAAAAGCAGTATTCACTCTGCGGAGAGCAAACTTTTGGTTTTGATTTAAAAATGCCATGGGGTTTGGACTTTGCTCATTGTTGAAGGCCGTACGGTTACCTATAATTGTTAGTTTCTGTGTCATTTTGGTCTCTTGCGGAGAGTTGTCTCTCATTGGCAATCATGCCACATCTTCTTTCTTTATCAAGATTAAATTCTGAAAAATTGCAACAGGAAAGAGTCGGTATTTAAAGATGATATTAATTTATAGTTTTTTGTTGCAGGTAGACAGCCTCTACGTGGCCCGGCCTGCACAGATGAAGAGGAGGGAGGACACCACACCACTCATGGCTTGGGCAGGGTTTTCACACGTGGGTATTATTCCGTCATTACAGTTTTTCTTCAAACTTTGTTTATATTCGATAGGCAATAAGATCTGTTTTTTTCTGGAATAGTTTGAAAAAAAAACAGAGGCTTTATTTATGTTAAAATGGGACTTTTAAAAGCAGTATTCACTCTGCGGAGAGCAAACTTTTGGTTTTGATTTAAAAATGCCATGGGGTTTGGACTTTGCTCATTGTTGAAGGCCGTACGGTTACCTATAATTGTTAGTTTCTGTGTCATTTTGGTCTCTTGCGGAGAGTTGTCTCTCATTGGCAATCATACCACATTATTCTTTCTTTATCAAGATTAAATTCTGAAAAATTGCAACAGGAAAGAGTCGGTATTTAAAGATGATATTAATTTATAGTTTTTTGTTGCAGGTAGACAGCCTCTACGTGGCCCGGCCTGCACAGATGAAGAGGAGGGAGGACACCACACCACTCATGGCTTGGGCAGGGTTTTCACACGTGGGTATTATTCCGTCATTACAGTTTTTCTTCAAACTTTGTTTATATTCGATAGGCAATAAGATCTGTTTTTTCTGGAATAGTTTGAAAAAAAAACAGAGGCTTTATTTATGTTAAAATGGGACTTTTAAAAGCAGTATTCACTCTGCGGAGAGCAAACTTTTGGTTTTGATTTAAAAATGCCATGGGGTTTGGACTTTGCTCATTGTTGAAGGCCGTACGGTTACCTATAATTGTTAGTTTCTGTGTCATTTTGGTCTCTTGCAGAGAGTTGTCTCTCATTGGCAATCATACCACATTATTCTTTCTTTATCAAGATTAAATTCTGAAAAATTGCAACAGGAAAGAGTCGGTATTTAAAGATGATATTAATTTATAGTTTTTTGTTGCAGGTAGACAGCCTCTACGTGGCCCGGCCTGCACAGATGAAGAGGAGGGAGGACACCACACCACTCATGGCTTGGGCAGGGTTTTCACACGTGGGTATTATTCCGTCATTACAGTTTTTCTTCAAACTTTGTTTATATTCGATAGGCAATAAGATCTGTATTTTCTGGAATAGTTTGAAAAAAAAACAGAGGCTTTATTTATGTTAAAATGGGACTTTTAACAGCAGTATTCACTCTGCGGAGAGCAAACTTTTGGTTTTGATTTAAAAATGCCATGGGGTTTGGACTTTGCTCATTGTTGAAGGCCGTACGGTTACCTATAATTGTTAGTTTCTGTGTCATTTTGGTCTCTTGCGGAGAGTTGTCTCTCATTGGCAATCCTACCACATTATTCTTTCTTTATCAAGATTAAATTCTGAAAAATTGCAACAGGAAAGAGTCAGTATTTAAAGATGATATTAATTTATAGTTTTTTGTTGCAGGTAGACAGCCTCTACGTGGCCCGGCCTGCACAGATGAAGAGGAGGGAGGACACCACACCACTCATGGCTTGGGCAGGGTTTTCACACGTGGGTATTATTCCGTCATTACAGTTTTTCTTCAAACTTTGTTTATATTCGATAGGTAATAAGATCTGTTTTTTCTGGAATAGTTTGAAAAAAAACCAGAGGCTTTATTTATGTTAAAATGGGACTTTTAAAAGCAGTATTCACTCTGCGGAGAGCAAACTTTGGGTTTTGATTTAAAAATGCCATGGGGTTTGGACTTTGCTCATTGTTGAAGGCCGTACGGTTACCTATAATTGTTAGTTTCTGTGTCATTTTGGTCTCTTGCGGAGAGTTGTCTCTCATTGGCAATCCTACCACATTATTCTTTCTTTATCAAGATTAAATTCTGAAAAATTGCAACAGGAAAGAGTCGGTATTTAAAGATGATATTAATTTATAGTTTTTTGTTGCAGGTAGACAGCCTCTACGTGGCCCGGCCTGCACAGATGAAGAGGAGGGAGGACACCACACCACTCATGGCTTGGGCAGGGTTTTCACACGTGGGTATTATTCCGTCATTACAGTTTTTCTTCAAACTTTGTTTATATTCGATAGGCAATAAGATCTGTTTTTTCTGGAATAGTTTGAAAAAAAAACAGAGGCTTTATTTATGTTAAAATGGGACTTTTAAAAGCAGTATTCACTCTGCGGAGAGCAAACTTTTGGTTTTGATTTAAAAATGCCATGGGGTTTGGACTTTGCTCATTGTTGAAGGCCGTACGGTTACCTATAATTGTTAGTTTCTGTGTCATTTTGGTCTCTTGCGGAGAGTTGTCTCTCATTGGCAATCATGCCACATCTTCTTTCTTTATCAAGATTAAATTCTGAAAAATTGCAACAGGAAAGAGTCGGTATTTAAAGATGATATTAATTTATAGTTTTTTGTTGCAGGTAGACAGCCTCTACGTGGCCCGGCCTGCACAGATGAAGAGGAGGGAGGACACCACACCACTCATGGCTTGGGCAGGGTTTTCACACGTGGGTATTATTCCGTCATTACAGTTTTTCTTCAAACTTTGTTTATATTCGATAGGCAATAAGATCTGTTTTTTTCTGGAATAGTTTGAAAAAAAAACAGAGGCTTTATTTATGTTAAAATGGGACTTTTAAAAGCAGTATTCACTCTGCGGAGAGCAAACTTTTGGTTTTGATTTAAAAATGCCATGGGGTTTGGACTTTGCTCATTGTTGAAGGCCGTACGGTTACCTATAATTGTTAGTTTCTGTGTCATTTTGGTCTCTTGCGGAGAGTTGTCTCTCATTGGCAATCATACCACATTATTCTTTCTTTATCAAGATTAAATTCTGAAAAATTGCAACAGGAAAGAGTCGGTATTTAAAGATGATATTAATTTATAGTTTTTTGTTGCAGGTAGACAGCCTCTACGTGGCCCGGCCTGCACAGATGAAGAGAAGGGAGGACACCACACCACTCATGGCTTGGGCAGGGTTTTCACACGTGGGTATTATTCCGTCATTACAGTTTTTCTTCAAACTTTGTTTATATTCGATAGGCAATAAGATCTGTTTTTTCTGGAATAGTTTGAAAAAAAAACAGAGGCTTTATTTATGTTAAAATGGGACTTTTAAAAGCAGTATTCACTCTGCGGAGAGCAAACTTTTGGTTTTGATTTAAAAATGCCATGGGGTTTGGACTTTGCTCATTGTTGAAGGCCGTACGGTTACCTATAATTGTTAGTTTCTGTGTCATTTTGGTCTCTTGCGGAGAGTTGTCTCTCATTGGCAATCCTACCACATTATTCTTTCTTTATCAAGATTAAATTCTGAAAAATTGCAACAGGAAAGAGTCAGTATTTAAAGATGATATTAATTTATAGTTTTTTGTTGCAGGTAGACAGCCTCTACGTGGCCCGGCCTGCACAGATGAAGAGGAGGGAGGACACCACACCACTCATGGCTTGGGCAGGGTTTTCACACGTGGGTATTATTCCGTCATTACAGTTTTTCTTCAAACTTTGTTTATATTCGATAGGTAATAAGATCTGTTTTTTCTGGAATAGTTTGAAAAAAAACCAGAGGCTTTATTTATGTTAAAATGGGACTTTTAAAAGCAGTATTCACTCTGCGGAGAGCAAACTTTGGGTTTTGATTTAAAAATGCCATGGGGTTTGGACTTTGCTCATTGTTGAAGGCCGTACGGTTACCTATAATTGTTAGTTTCTGTGTCATTTTGGTCTCTTGCGGAGAGTTGTCTCTCATTGGCAATCCTACCACATTATTCTTTCTTTATCAAGATTAAATTCTGAAAAATTGCAACAGGAAAGAGTCGGTATTTAAAGATGATATTAATTTATAGTTTTTTGTTGCAGGTAGACAGCCTCTACGTGGCCCGGCCTGCACAGATGAAGAGGAGGGAGGACACCACACCACTCATGGCTTGGGCAGGGTTTTCACACGTGGGTATTATTCCGTCATTACAGTTTTTCTTCAAACTTTGTTTATATTCGATAGGCAATAAGATCTGTTTTTTCTGGAATAGTTTGAAAAAAAAACAGAGGCTTTATTTATGTTAAAATGGGACTTTTAAAAGCAGTATTCACTCTGCGGAGAGCAAACTTTTGGTTTTGATTTAAAAATGCCATGGGGTTTGGACTTTGCTCATTGTTGAAGGCCGTACGGTTACCTATAATTGTTAGTTTCTGTGTCATTTTGGTCTCTTGCGGAGAGTTGTCTCTCATTGGCAATCATGCCACATCTTCTTTCTTTATCAAGATTAAATTCTGAAAAATTGCAACAGGAAAGAGTCGGTATTTAAAGATGATATTAATTTATAGTTTTTTGTTGCAGGTAGACAGCCTCTACGTGGCCCGGCCTGCACAGATGAAGAGGAGGGAGGACACCACACCACTCATGGCTTGGGCAGGGTTTTCACACGTGGGTATTATTCCGTCATTACAGTTTTTCTTCAAACTTTGTTTATATTCGATAGGCAATAAGATCTGTTTTTTTCTGGAATAGTTTGAAAAAAAAACAGAGGCTTTATTTATGTTAAAATGGGACTTTTAAAAGCAGTATTCACTCTGCGGAGAGCAAACTTTTGGTTTTGATTTAAAAATGCCATGGGGTTTGGACTTTGCTCATTGTTGAAGGCCGTACGGTTACCTATAATTGTTAGTTTCTGTGTCATTTTGGTCTCTTGCGGAGAGTTGTCTCTCATTGGCAATCATACCACATTATTCTTTCTTTATCAAGATTAAATTCTGAAAAATTGCAACAGGAAAGAGTCGGTATTTAAAGATGATATTAATTTATAGTTTTTTGTTGCAGGTAGACAGCCTCTACGTGGCCCGGCCTGCACAGATGAAGAGGAGGGAGGACACCACACCACTCATGGCTTGGGCAGGGTTTTCACACGTGGGTATTATTCCGTCATTACAGTTTTTCTTCAAACTTTGTTTATATTCGATAGGCAATAAGATCTGTTTTTTCTGGAATAGTTTGAAAAAAAAACAGAGGCTTTATTTATGTTAAAATGGGACTTTTAAAAGCAGTATTCACTCTGCGGAGAGCAAACTTTTGGTTTTGATTTAAAAATGCCATGGGGTTTGGACTTTGCTCATTGTTGAAGGCCGTACGGTTACCTATAATTGTTAGTTTCTGTGTCATTTTGGTCTCTTGCGGAGAGTTGTCTCTCATTGGCAATCCTACCACATTATTCTTTCTTTATCAAGATTAAATTCTGAAAAATTGCAACAGGAAAGAGTCAGTATTTAAAGATGATATTAATTTATAGTTTTTTGTTGCAGGTAGACAGCCTCTACGTGGCCCGGCCTGCACAGATGAAGAGGAGGGAGGACACCACACCACTCATGGCTTGGGCAGGGTTTTCACACGTGGGTATTATTCCGTCATTACAGTTTTTCTTCAAACTTTGTTTATATTCGATAGGTAATAAGATCTGTTTTTTCTGGAATAGTTTGAAAAAAAACCAGAGGCTTTATTTATGTTAAAATGGGACTTTTAAAAGCAGTATTCACTCTGCGGAGAGCAAACTTTGGGTTTTGATTTAAAAATGCCATGGGGTTTGGACTTTGCTCATTGTTGAAGGCCGTACGGTTACCTATAATTGTTAGTTTCTGTGTCATTTTGGTCTCTTGCGGAGAGTTGTCTCTCATTGGCAATCCTACCACATTATTCTTTCTTTATCAAGATTAAATTCTGAAAAATTGCAACAGGAAAGAGTCGGTATTTAAAGATGATATTAATTTATAGTTTTTTGTTGCAGGTAGACAGCCTCTACGTGGCCCGGCCTGCACAGATGAAAAGGTTGGAGGACACCACACCACTCATGGCTTGGGCAGGGTTTTCACACGTGGGTATTATTCCGTCATTACAGTTTTTCTTCAAACTTTGTTTATATTCGATAGGCAATAAGATCTGTTTTTTCTGGAATAGTTTGAAAAAAAAACCAGAGGCTTTATTTATGTTAAAATGGGACTTTTAAAAGCAGTATTCACTCTGCGGAGAGCAAACTTTTGGTTTTGATTTAAAAATGCCATGGGGTTTGGACTTTGCTCATTGTTGAAGGCCGTACGGTTACCTATAATTGTTAGTTTCTGTGTCATTTTGGTCTCTTGCGGAGAGTTGTCTCTCATTGGCAATCATGCCACATCTTCTTTCTTTATCAAGATTAAATTCTGAAAAATTGCAACAGGAAAGAGTCGGTATTTAAAGATGATATTAATTTATAGTTTTTTGTTGCAGGTAGACAGCCTCTACGTGGCCCGGCCTGCACAGATGAAGAGGAGGGAGGACACCACACCACTCATGGCTTGGGCAGGGTTTTCACACGTGGGTATTATTCCGTCATTACAGTTTTTCTTCAAACTTTGTTTATATTCGATAGGCAATAAGATCTGTTTTTTTCTGGAATAGTTTGAAAAAAAAACAGAGGCTTTATTTATGTTAAAATGGGACTTTTAAAAGCAGTATTCACTCTGCGGAGAGCAAACTTTTGGTTTTGATTTAAAAATGCCATGGGGTTTGGACTTTGCTCATTGTTGAAGGCCGTACGGTTACCTATAATTGTTAGTTTCTGTGTCATTTTGGTCTCTTGCGGAGAGTTGTCTCTCATTGGCAATCATACCACATTATTCTTTCTTTATCAAGATTAAATTCTGAAAAATTGCAACAGGAAAGAGTCGGTATTTAAAGATGATATTAATTTATAGTTTTTTGTTGCAGGTAGACAGCCTCTACGTGGCCCGGCCTGCACAGATGAAGAGGAGGGAGGACACCACACCACTCATGGCTTGGGCAGGGTTTTCACACGTGGGTATTATTCCGTCATTACAGTTTTTCTTCAAACTTTGTTTATATTCGATAGGCAATAAGATCTGTTTTTTCTGGAATAGTTTGAAAAAAAAACAGAGGCTTTATTTATGTTAAAATGGGACTTTTAAAAGCAGTATTCACTCTGCGGAGAGCAAACTTTTGGTTTTGATTTAAAAATGCCATGGGGTTTGGACTTTGCTCATTGTTGAAGGCCGTACGGTTACCTATAATTGTTAGTTTCTGTGTCATTTTGGTCTCTTGCGGAGAGTTGTCTCTCATTGGCAATCATACCACATTATTCTTTCTTTATCAAGATTAAATTCTGAAAAATTGCAACAGGAAAGAGTCGGTATTTAAAGATGATATTAATTTATAGTTTTTTGTTGCAGGTAGACAGCCTCTACGTGGCCCGGCCTGCACAGATGAAGAGGAGGGAGGACACCACACCACTCATGGCTTGGGCAGGGTTTTCACACGTGGGTATTATTCCGTCATTACAGTTTTTCTTCAAACTTTGTTTATATTCGATAGGCAATAAGATCTGTTTTTTCTGGAATAGTTTGAAAAAAAAACCAGAGGCTTTATTTATGTTAAAATGGGACTTTTAAAAGCAGTATTCACTCTGCGGAGAGCAAACTTTTGGTTTTGATTTAAAAATGCCATGGGGTTTGGACTTTGCTCATTGTTGAAGGCCGTACGGTTACCTATAATTGTTAGTTTCTGTGTCATTTTGGTCTCTTGCGGAGAGTTGTCTCTCATTGGCAATCATACCACATTATTCTTTCTTTATCAAGATTAAATTCTGAAAAATTGCAACAGGAAAGAGTCGGTATTTAAAGATGATATTAATTTATAGTTTTTTGTTGCAGGTAGACAGCCTCTACGTGGCCCGGCCTGCACAGATGAAGAGGAGGGAGGACACCACACCACTCATGGCTTGGGCAGGGTTTTCACACGTGGGTATTATTCCGTCATTACAGTTTTTCTTCAAACTTTGTTTATATTCGATAGGCAATAAGATCTGTTTTTTCTGGAATAGTTTGAAAAAAAAACAGAGGCTTTATTTATGTTAAAATGGGACTTTTAAAAGCAGTATTCACTCTGCGGAGAGCAAACTTTGGGTTTTGATTTAAAAATGCCATGGGGTTTGGACTTTGCTCATTGTTGAAGGCCGTACGGTTACCTATAATTGTTAGTTTCTGTGTCATTTTGGTCTCTTGCGGAGAGTTGTCTCTCATTGGCAATCATACCACATTATTCTTTCTTTATCAAGATTAAATTCTGAAAAATTGCAACAGGAAAGAGTCGGTATTTAAAGATGATATTAATTTATAGTTTTTTGTTGCAGGTAGACAGCCTCTACGTGGCCCGGCCTGCACAGATGAAGAGGAGGGAGGACACCACACCACTCATGGCTTGGGCAGGGTTTTCACACGTGGGTATTATTCCGTCATTACAGTTTTTCTTCAAACTTTGTTTATATTCGATAGGCAATAAGATCTATTTTTTCTGGAATAGTTTGAAAAAAAAACCAGAGGCTTTATTTATGTTAAAATGGGACTTTTAAAAGCAGTATTCACTCTGCGGAGAGCAAACTTTTGGTTTTGATTTAAAAATGCCATGGGGTTTGGACTTTGCTCATTGTTGAAGGCCGTACGGTTACCTATAATTGTTAGTTTCTGTGTCATTTTGGTCTCTTGCGGAGAGTTGTCTCTCATTGGCAATCATACCACATTATTCTTTCTTTATCAAGATTAAATTCTGAAAAATTGCAACAGGAAAGAGTCGGTATTTAAAGATGATATTAATTTATAGTTTTTTGTTGCAGGTAGACAGCCTCTACGTGGCCCGGCCTGCACAGATGAAGAGGAGGGAGGACACCACACCACTCATGGCTTGGGCAGGGTTTTCACACGTGGGTATTATTCCGTCATTACAGTTTTTCTTCAAACTTTGTTTATATTCGATAGGCAATAAGATCTGTTTTTTCTGGAATAGTTTGAAAAAAAAACCAGAGGCTTTATTTATGTTAAAATGGGACTTTTAAAAGCAGTATTCACTCTGCGGAGAGCAAACTTTTGGTTTTGATTTAAAAATGCCATGGGGTTTGGACTTTGCTCATTGTTGAAGGCCGTACGGTTACCTATAATTGTTAGTTTCTGTGTCATTTTGGTCTCTTGCGGAGAGTTGTCTCTCATTGGCAATCATACCACATTATTCTTTCTTTATCAAGATTAAATTCTGAAAAATTGCAACAGGAAAGAGTCGGTATTTAAAGATGATATTAATTTATAGTTTTTTGTTGCAGGTAGACAGCCTCTACGTGGCCCGGCCTGCACAGATGAAGAGGAGGGAGGACACCACACCACTCATGGCTTGGGCAGGGTTTTCACACGTGGGTATTATTCCGTCATTACAGTTTTTCTTCAAACTTTGTTTATATTCGATAGGCAATAAGATCTGTTTTTTCTGGAATAGTTTGAAAAAAAACCCAGAGGCTTTATTTATGTTAAAATGGGACTTTTAAAAGCAGTATTCACTCTGCGGAGAGCAAACTTTTGGTTTTGATTTAAAAATGCCATGGGGTTTGGACTTTGCTCATTGTTGAAGGCCGTACGGTTACCTATAATTGTTAGTTTCTGTGTCATTTTGGTCTCTTGCGGAGAGTTGTCTCTCATTGGCAATCATACCACATTATTCTTTCTTTATCAAGATTAAATTCTGAAAAATTGCAACAGGAAAGAGTCGGTATTTAAAGATGATATTAATTTATAGTTTTTTGTTGCAGGTAGACAGCCTCTACGTGGCCCGGCCTGCACAGATGAAGAGGAGGGAGGACACCACACCACTCATGGCTTGGGCAGGGTTTTCACACGTGGGTATTATTCCGTCATTACAGTTTTTCTTCAAACTTTGTTTATATTCGATAGGCAATAAGATCTGTTTTTTCTGGAATAGTTTGAAAAAAAAACAGAGGCTTTATTTATGTTAAAATGGGACTTTTAAAAGCAGTATTCACTCTGCGGAGAGCAAACTTTTGGTTTTGATTTAAAAATGCCATGGGGTTTGGACTTTGCTCATTGTTGAAGGCCGTACGGTTACCTATAATTGTTAGTTTCTGTGTCATTTTGGTCTCTTGCGGAGAGTTGTCTCTCATTGGCAATCATACCACATTATTCTTTCTTTATCAAGATTAAATTCTGAAAAATTGCAACAGGAAAGAGTCGGTATTTAAAGATGATATTAATTTATAGTTTTTTGTTGCAGGTAGACAGCCTCTACGTGGCCGGGCCTGCACAGATGAAGAGGAGGGAGGACACCACACCACTCATGGCTTGGGCAGGGTTTTCACACGTGGGTATTATTCCGTCATTACAGTTTTTCTTCAAACTTTGTTTATATTCGATAGGCAATAAGATCTGTTTTTTCTGGAATAGTTTGAAAAAAAAACCAGAGGCTTTATTTATGTTAAAATGGGACTTTTAAAAGCAGTATTCACTCTGCGGAGAGCAAACTTTTGGTTTTGATTTAAAAATGCCATGGGGTTTGGACTTTGCTCATTGTTGAAGGCCGTACGGTTACCTATAATTGTTAGTTTCTGTGTCATTTTGGTCTCTTGCGGAGAGTTGTCTCTCATTGGCAATCATACCACATTATTCTTTCTTTATCAAGATTAAATTCTGAAAAATTGCAACAGGAAAGAGTCGGTATTTAAAGATGATATTAATTTATAGTTTTTTGTTGCAGGTAGACAGCCTCTACGTGGCCCGGCCTGCACAGATGAAGAGGAGGGAGGACACCACACCACTCATGGCTTGGGCAGGGTTTTCACACGTGGGTATTATTCCGTCATTACAGTTTTTCTTCAAACTTTGTTTATATTCGATAGGCAATAAGATCTGTTTTTTCTGGAATAGTTTGAAAAAAAAAACAGAGGCTTTATTTATGTTAAAATGGGACTTTTAAAAGCAGTATTCACTCTGCGGAGAGCAAACTTTTGGTTTTGATTTAAAAATGCCATGGGGTTTGGACTTTGCTCATTGTTGAAGGCCGTACGGTTACCTATAATTGTTAGTTTCTGTGTCATTTTGGTCTCTTGCGGAGAGTTGTCTCTCATTGGCAATCATACCACATTATTCTTTCTTTATCAAGATTAAATTCTGAAAAATTGCAACAGGAAAGAGTCAGTATTTAAAGATGATATTAATTTATAGTTTTTTGTTGCAGGTAGACAGCCTCTACGTGGCCCGGCCTGCACAGATGAAGAGGAGGGAGGACACCACACCACTCATGGCTTGGGCAGGGTTTTCACACGTGGGTATTATTCCGTCATTACAGTTTTTCTTCAAACTTTGTTTATATTCGATAGGCAATAAGATCTGTTTTTTCTGAAATAGTTTGAAAAAAAACCCAGAGGCTTTATTTATGTTAAAATGGGACTTTTAAAAGCAGTATTCACTCTGTGGAGAGCAAACTTTTGGTTTTGATTTAAAAATGCCATGGGGTTTGGACTTTGCTCATTGTTGAAGGCCGTACGGTTACCTATAATTGTTAGTTTCTGTGTCATTTTGGTCTCTTGCGGAGAGTTGTCTCTCATTGGCAATCATACCACATTATTCTTTCTTTATCAAGATTAAATTCTGAAAAATTGCAACAGGAAAGAGTCGGTATTTAAAGATGATATTAATTTATAGTTTTTTGTTGCAGGTAGACAGCCTCTACGTGGCCCGGCCTGCACAGATGAAGAGGAGGGAGGACACCACACCACTCATGGCTTGGGCAGGGTTTTCACACGTGGGTATTATTCCGTCATTACAGTTTTTCTTCAAACTTTGTTTATATTCGATAGGCAATAAGATCTGTTTTTTTCTGGAATAGTTTGAAAAAAAAACAGAGGCTTTATTTATGTTAAAATGGGACTTTTAAAAGCAGTATTCACTCTGCGGAGAGCAAACTTTTGGTTTTGATTTAAAAATGCCATGGGGTTTGGACTTTGCTCATTGTTGAAGGCCGTACGGTTACCTATAATTGTTAGTTTCTGTGTCATTTTGGTCTCTTGCGGAGAGTTGTCTCTCATTGGCAATCATACCACATTATTCTTTCTTTATCAAGATTAAATTCTGAAAAATTGCAACAGGAAAGAGTCGGTATTTAAAGATGATATTAATTTATAGTTTTTTGTTGCAGGTAGACAGCCTCTACGTGGCCCGGCCTGCACAGATGAAGAGGAGGGAGGACACCACACCACTCATGGCTTGGGCAGGGTTTTCACACGTGGGTATTATTCCGTCATTACAGTTTTTCTTCAAACTTTGTTTATATTCGATAGGCAATAAGATCTGTTTTTTCTGGAATAGTTTGAAAAAAAAACAGAGGCTTTATTTATGTTAAAATGGGACTTTTAAAAGCAGTATTCACTCTGCGGAGAGCAAACTTTTGGTTTTGATTTAAAAATGCCATGGGGTTTGGACTTTGCTCATTGTTGAAGGCCGTACGGTTACCTATAATTGTTAGTTTCTGTGTCATTTTGGTCTCTTGCGGAGAGTTGTCTCTCATTGGCAATCATACCACATTATTCTTTCTTTATCAAGATTAAATTCTGAAAAATTGCAACAGGAAAGAGTCGGTATTTAAAGATGATATTAATTTATAGTTTTTTGTTGCAGGTAGACAGCCTCTACGTGGCCCGGCCTGCACAGATGAAGAGGAGGGAGGACACCACACCACTCATGGCTTGGGCAGGGTTTTCACACGTGGGTATTATTCCGTCATTACAGTTTTTCTTCAAACTTTGTTTATATTCGATAGGCAATAAGATCTGTTTTTTCTGGAATAGTTTGAAAAAAAAACCAGAGGCTTTATTTATGTTAAAATGGGACTTTTAAAAGCAGTATTCACTCTGCGGAGAGCAAACTTTTGGTTTTGATTTAAAAATGCCATGGGGTTTGGACTTTGCTCATTGTTGAAGGCCGTACGGTTACCTATAATTGTTAGTTTCTGTGTCATTTTGGTCTCTTGCGGAGAGTTGTCTCTCATTGGCAATCATACCACATTATTCTTTCTTTATCAAGATTAAATTCTGAAAAATTGCAACAGGAAAGAGTCGGTATTTAAAGATGATATTAATTTATAGTTTTTTGTTGCAGGTAGACAGCCTCTACGTGGCCCGGCCTGCACAGATGAAGAGGAGGGAGGACACCACACCACTCATGGCTTGGGCAGGGTTTTCACACGTGGGTATTATTCCGTCATTACAGTTTTTCTTCAAACTTTGTTTATATTCGATAGGCAATAAGATCTGTTTTTTCTGGAATAGTTTGAAAAAAAAACAGAGGCTTTATTTATGTTAAAATGGGACTTTTAAAAGCAGTATTCACTCTGCGGAGAGCAAACTTTGGGTTTTGATTTAAAAATGCCATGGGGTTTGGACTTTGCTCATTGTTGAAGGCCGTACGGTTACCTATAATTGTTAGTTTCTGTGTCATTTTGGTCTCTTGCGGAGAGTTGTCTCTCATTGGCAATCATACCACATTATTCTTTCTTTATCAAGATTAAATTCTGAAAAATTGCAACAGGAAAGAGTCGGTATTTAAAGATGATATTAATTTATAGTTTTTTGTTGCAGGTAGACAGCCTCTACGTGGCCCGGCCTGCACAGATGAAGAGGAGGGAGGACACCACACCACTCATGGCTTGGGCAGGGTTTTCACACGTGGGTATTATTCCGTCATTACAGTTTTTCTTCAAACTTTGTTTATATTCGATAGGCAATAAGATCTATTTTTTCTGGAATAGTTTGAAAAAAAAACCAGAGGCTTTATTTATGTTAAAATGGGACTTTTAAAAGCAGTATTCACTCTGCGGAGAGCAAACTTTTGGTTTTGATTTAAAAATGCCATGGGGTTTGGACTTTGCTCATTGTTGAAGGCCGTACGGTTACCTATAATTGTTAGTTTCTGTGTCATTTTGGTCTCTTGCGGAGAGTTGTCTCTCATTGGCAATCATACCACATTATTCTTTCTTTATCAAGATTAAATTCTGAAAAATTGCAACAGGAAAGAGTCGGTATTTAAAGATGATATTAATTTATAGTTTTTTGTTGCAGGTAGACAGCCTCTACGTGGCCCGGCCTGCACAGATGAAGAGGAGGGAGGACACCACACCACTCATGGCTTGGGCAGGGTTTTCACACGTGGGTATTATTCCGTCATTACAGTTTTTCTTCAAACTTTGTTTATATTCGATAGGCAATAAGATCTGTTTTTTCTGGAATAGTTTGAAAAAAAAACAGAGGCTTTATTTATGTTAAAATGGGACTTTTAAAAGCAGTATTCACTCTGCGGAGAGCAAACTTTGGGTTTTGATTTAAAAATGCCATGGGGTTTGGACTTTGCTCATTGTTGAAGGCCGTACGGTTACCTATAATTGTTAGTTTCTGTGTCATTTTGGTCTCTTGCGGAGAGTTGTCTCTCATTGGCAATCATACCACATTATTCTTTCTTTATCAAGATTAAATTCTGAAAAATTGCAACAGGAAAGAGTCGGTATTTAAAGATGATATTAATTTATAGTTTTTTGTTGCAGGTAGACAGCCTCTACGTGGCCCGGCCTGCACAGATGAAGAGGAGGGAGGACACCACACCACTCATGGCTTGGGCAGGGTTTTCACACGTGGGTATTATTCCGTCATTACAGTTTTTCTTCAAACTTTGTTTATATTCGATAGGCAATAAGATCTATTTTTTCTGGAATAGTTTGAAAAAAAAACCAGAGGCTTTATTTATGTTAAAATGGGACTTTTAAAAGCAGTATTCACTCTGCGGAGAGCAAACTTTTGGTTTTGATTTAAAAATGCCATGGGGTTTGGACTTTGCTCATTGTTGAAGGCCGTACGGTTACCTATAATTGTTAGTTTCTGTGTCATTTTGGTCTCTTGCGGAGAGTTGTCTCTCATTGGCAATCATACCACATTATTCTTTCTTTATCAAGATTAAATTCTGAAAAATTGCAACAGGAAAGAGTCGGTATTTAAAGATGATATTAATTTATAGTTTTTTGTTGCAGGTAGACAGCCTCTACGTGGCCCGGCCTGCACAGATGAAGAGGAGGGAGGACACCACACCACTCATGGCTTGGGCAGGGTTTTCACACGTGGGTATTATTCCGTCATTACAGTTTTTCTTCAAACTTTGTTTATATTCGATAGGCAATAAGATCTGTTTTTTCTGGAATAGTTTGAAAAAAAAACCAGAGGCTTTATTTATGTTAAAATGGGACTTTTAAAAGCAGTATTCACTCTGCGGAGAGCAAACTTTTGGTTTTGATTTAAAAATGCCATGGGGTTTGGACTTTGCTCATTGTTGAAGGCCGTACGGTTACCTATAATTGTTAGTTTCTGTGTCATTTTGGTCTCTTGCGGAGAGTTGTCTCTCATTGGCAATCATACCACATTATTCTTTCTTTATCAAGATTAAATTCTGAAAAATTGCAACAGGAAAGAGTCGGTATTTAAAGATGATATTAATTTATAGTTTTTTGTTGCAGGTAGACAGCCTCTACGTGGCCCGGCCTGCACAGATGAAGAGGAGGGAGGACACCACACCACTCATGGCTTGGGCAGGGTTTTCACACGTGGGTATTATTCCGTCATTACAGTTTTTCTTCAAACTTTGTTTATATTCGATAGGCAATAAGATCTGTTTTTTCTGGAATAGTTTGAAAAAAAACCCAGAGGCTTTATTTATGTTAAAATGGGACTTTTAAAAGCAGTATTCACTCTGCGGAGAGCAAACTTTTGGTTTTGATTTAAAAATGCCATGGGGTTTGGACTTTGCTCATTGTTGAAGGCCGTACGGTTACCTATAATTGTTAGTTTCTGTGTCATTTTGGTCTCTTGCGGAGAGTTGTCTCTCATTGGCAATCATACCACATTATTCTTTCTTTATCAAGATTAAATTCTGAAAAATTGCAACAGGAAAGAGTCGGTATTTAAAGATGATATTAATTTATAGTTTTTTGTTGCAGGTAGACAGCCTCTACGTGGCCCGGCCTGCACAGATGAAGAGGAGGGAGGACACCACACCACTCATGGCTTGGGCAGGGTTTTCACACGTGGGTATTATTCCGTCATTACAGTTTTTCTTCAAACTTTGTTTATATTCGATAGGCAATAAGATCTGTTTTTTCTGGAATAGTTTGAAAAAAAAACAGAGGCTTTATTTATGTTAAAATGGGACTTTTAAAAGCAGTATTCACTCTGCGGAGAGCAAACTTTTGGTTTTGATTTAAAAATGCCATGGGGTTTGGACTTTGCTCATTGTTGAAGGCCGTACGGTTACCTATAATTGTTAGTTTCTGTGTCATTTTGGTCTCTTGCGGAGAGTTGTCTCTCATTGGCAATCATACCACATTATTCTTTCTTTATCAAGATTAAATTCTGAAAAATTGCAACAGGAAAGAGTCGGTATTTAAAGATGATATTAATTTATAGTTTTTTGTTGCAGGTAGACAGCCTCTACGTGGCCGGGCCTGCACAGATGAAGAGGAGGGAGGACACCACACCACTCATGGCTTGGGCAGGGTTTTCACACGTGGGTATTATTCCGTCATTACAGTTTTTCTTCAAACTTTGTTTATATTCGATAGGCAATAAGATCTGTTTTTTCTGGAATAGTTTGAAAAAAAAACCAGAGGCTTTATTTATGTTAAAATGGGACTTTTAAAAGCAGTATTCACTCTGCGGAGAGCAAACTTTTGGTTTTGATTTAAAAATGCCATGGGGTTTGGACTTTGCTCATTGTTGAAGGCCGTACGGTTACCTATAATTGTTAGTTTCTGTGTCATTTTGGTCTCTTGCGGAGAGTTGTCTCTCATTGGCAATCATACCACATTATTCTTTCTTTATCAAGATTAAATTCTGAAAAATTGCAACAGGAAAGAGTCGGTATTTAAAGATGATATTAATTTATAGTTTTTTGTTGCAGGTAGACAGCCTCTACGTGGCCCGGCCTGCACAGATGAAGAGGAGGGAGGACACCACACCACTCATGGCTTGGGCAGGGTTTTCACACGTGGGTATTATTCCGTCATTACAGTTTTTCTTCAAACTTTGTTTATATTCGATAGGCAATAAGATCTGTTTTTTCTGGAATAGTTTGAAAAAAAAAACAGAGGCTTTATTTATGTTAAAATGGGACTTTTAAAAGCAGTATTCACTCTGCGGAGAGCAAACTTTTGGTTTTGATTTAAAAATGCCATGGGGTTTGGACTTTGCTCATTGTTGAAGGCCGTACGGTTACCTATAATTGTTAGTTTCTGTGTCATTTTGGTCTCTTGCGGAGAGTTGTCTCTCATTGGCAATCATACCACATTATTCTTTCTTTATCAAGATTAAATTCTGAAAAATTGCAACAGGAAAGAGTCAGTATTTAAAGATGATATTAATTTATAGTTTTTTGTTGCAGGTAGACAGCCTCTACGTGGCCCGGCCTGCACAGATGAAGAGGAGGGAGGACACCACACCACTCATGGCTTGGGCAGGGTTTTCACACGTGGGTATTATTCCGTCATTACAGTTTTTCTTCAAACTTTGTTTATATTCGATAGGCAATAAGATCTGTTTTTTCTGAAATAGTTTGAAAAAAAAACCAGAGGCTTTATTTATGTTAAAATGGGACTTTTAAAAGCAGTATTCACTCTGTGGAGAGCAAACTTTTGGTTTTGATTTAAAAATGCCATGGGGTTTGGACTTTGCTCATTGTTGAAGGCCGTACGGTTACCTATAATTGTTAGTTTCTGTGTCATTTTGGTCTCTTGCGGAGAGTTGTCTCTCATTGGCAATCATACCACATTATTCTTTCTTTATCAAGATTAAATTCTGAAAAATTGCAACAGGAAAGAGTCGGTATTTAAAGATGATATTAATTTATAGTTTTTTGTTGCAGGTAGACAGCCTCTACGTGGCCCGGCCTGCACAGATGAAGAGGAGGGAGGACACCACACCACTCATGGCTTGGGCAGGGTTTTCACACGTGGGTATTATTCCGTCATTACAGTTTTTCTTCAAACTTTGTTTATATTCGATAGGCAATAAGATCTATTTTTTCTGGAATAGTTTGAAAAAAAAACCAGAGGCTTTATTTATGTTAAAATGGGACTTTTAAAAGCAGTATTCACTCTGCGGAGAGCAAACTTTTGGTTTTGATTTAAAAATGCCATGGGGTTTGGACTTTGCTCATTGTTGAAGGCCGTACGGTTACCTATAATTGTTAGTTTCTGTGTCATTTTGGTCTCTTGCGGAGAGTTGTCTCTCATTGGCAATCATACCACATTATTCTTTCTTTATCAAGATTAAATTCTGAAAAATTGCAACAGGAAAGAGTCGGTATTTAAAGATGATATTAATTTATAGTTTTTTGTTGCAGGTAGACAGCCTCTACGTGGCCCAGCCTGCACAGATGAAGAGGAGGGAGGACACCACACCACTCATGGCTTGGGCAGGGTTTTCACACGTGGGTATTATTCCGTCATTACAGTTTTTCTTCAAACTTTGTTTATATTCGATAGGCAATAAGATCTATTTTTTCTGGAATAGTTTGAAAAAAAAAACAGAGGCTTTATTTATGTTAAAATGGGACTTTTAAAAGCAGTATTCACTCTGCGGAGAGCAAACTTTTGGTTTTGATTTAAAAATGCCATGGGGTTTGGACTTTGCTCATTGTTGAAGGCCGTACGGTTACCTATAATTGTTAGTTTCTGTGTCATTTTGGTCTCTTGCGGAGAGTTGTCTCTCATTGGCAATCATACCACATTATTCTTTCTTTATCAAGATTAAATTCTGAAAAATTGCAACAGGAAAGAGTCGGTATTTAAAGATGATATTAATTTATAGTTTTTTGTTGCAGGTAGACAGCCTCTACGTGGCCCGGCCTGCACAGATGAAGAGGAGGGAGGACACCACACCACTCATGGCTTGGGCAGGGTTTTCACACGTGGGTATTATTCCGTCATTACAGTTTTTCTTCAAACTTTGTTTATATTCGATAGGCAATAAGATCTGTTTTTTCTGGAATAGTTTGAAAAAAAAACCAGAGGCTTTATTTATGTTAAAATGGGACTTTTAAAAGCAGTATTCACTCTGCGGAGAGCAAACTTTTGGTTTTGATTTAAAAATGCCATGGGGTTTGGACTTTGCTCATTGTTGAAGGCCGTACGGTTACCTATAATTGTTAGTTTCTGTGTCATTTTGGTCTCTTGCGGAGAGTTGTCTCTCATTGGCAATCATACCACATTATTCTTTCTTTATCAAGATTAAATTCTGAAAAATTGCAACAGGAAAGAGTCGGTATTTAAAGATGATATTAATTTATAGTTTTTTGTTGCAGGTAGACAGCCTCTACGTGGCCCGGCCTGCACAGATGAAGAGGAGGGAGGACACCACACCACTCATGGCTTGGGCAGGGTTTTCACACGTGGGTATTATTCCGTCATTACAGTTTTTCTTCAAACTTTGTTTATATTCGATAGGCAATAAGATCTGTTTTTTTCTGGAATAGTTTGAAAAAAAAACAGAGGCTTTATTTATGTTAAAATGGGACTTTTAAAAGCAGTATTCACTCTGCGGAGAGCAAACTTTTGGTTTTGATTTAAAAATGCCATGGGGTTTGGACTTTGCTCATTGTTGAAGGCCGTACGGTTACCTATAATTGTTAGTTTCTGTGTCATTTTGGTCTCTTGCGGAGAGTTGTCTCTCATTGGCAATCATACCACATTATTCTTTCTTTATCAAGATTAAATTCTGAAAAATTGCAACAGGAAAGAGTCGGTATTTAAAGATGATATTAATTTATAGTTTTTTGTTGCAGGTAGACAGCCTCTACGTGGCCCGGCCTGCACAGATGAAGAGGAGGGAGGACACCACACCACTCATGGCTTGGGCAGGGTTTTCACACGTGGGTATTATTCCGTCATTACAGTTTTTCTTCAAACTTTGTTTATATTCGATAGGCAATAAGATCTGTTTTTTCTGGAATAGTTTGAAAAAAAAACAGAGGCTTTATTTATGTTAAAATGGGACTTTTAAAAGCAGTATTCACTCTGCGGAGAGCAAACTTTTGGTTTTGATTTAAAAATGCCATGGGGTTTGGACTTTGCTCATTGTTGAAGGCCGTACGGTTACCTATAATTGTTAGTTTCTGTGTCATTTTGGTCTCTTGCGGAGAGTTGTCTCTCATTGGCAATCATACCACATTATTCTTTCTTTATCAAGATTAAATTCTGAAAAATTGCAACAGGAAAGAGTCGGTATTTAAAGATGATATTAATTTATAGTTTTTTGTTGCAGGTAGACAGCCTCTACGTGGCCCGGCCTGCACAGATGAAGAGGAGGGAGGACACCACACCACTCATGGCTTGGGCAGGGTTTTCACACGTGGGTATTATTCCGTCATTACAGTTTTTCTTCAAACTTTGTTTATATTCGATAGGCAATAAGATCTGTTTTTTCTGGAATAGTTTGAAAAAAAAACCAGAGGCTTTATTTATGTTAAAATGGGACTTTTAAAAGCAGTATTCACTCTGCGGAGAGCAAACTTTTGGTTTTGATTTAAAAATGCCATGGGGTTTGGACTTTGCTCATTGTTGAAGGCCGTACGGTTACCTATAATTGTTAGTTTCTGTGTCATTTTGGTCTCTTGCGGAGAGTTGTCTCTCATTGGCAATCATACCACATTATTCTTTCTTTATCAAGATTAAATTCTGAAAAATTGCAACAGGAAAGAGTCGGTATTTAAAGATGATATTAATTTATAGTTTTTTGTTGCAGGTAGACAGCCTCTACGTGGCCCGGCCTGCACAGATGAAGAGGAGGGAGGACACCACACCACTCATGGCTTGGGCAGGGTTTTCACACGTGGGTATTATTCCGTCATTACAGTTTTTCTTCAAACTTTGTTTATATTCGATAGGCAATAAGATCTGTTTTTTCTGAAATAGTTTGAAAAAAAAACCAGAGGCTTTATTTATGTTAAAATGGGACTTTTAAAAGCAGTATTCACTCTGTGGAGAGCAAACTTTTGGTTTTGATTTAAAAATGCCATGGGGTTTGGACTTTGCTCATTGTTGAAGGCCGTACGGTTACCTATAATTGTTAGTTTCTGTGTCATTTTGGTCTCTTGCGGAGAGTTGTCTCTCATTGGCAATCATACCACATTATTCTTTCTTTATCAAGATTAAATTCTGAAAAATTGCAACAGGAAAGAGTCGGTATTTAAAGATGATATTAATTTATAGTTTTTTGTTGCAGGTAGACAGCCTCTACGTGGCCCGGCCTGCACAGATGAAGAGGAGGGAGGACACCACACCACTCATGGCTTGGGCAGGGTTTTCACACGTGGGTATTATTCCGTCATTACAGTTTTTCTTCAAACTTTGTTTATATTCGATAGGCAATAAGATCTATTTTTTCTGGAATAGTTTGAAAAAAAAACCAGAGGCTTTATTTATGTTAAAATGGGACTTTTAAAAGCAGTATTCACTCTGCGGAGAGCAAACTTTTGGTTTTGATTTAAAAATGCCATGGGGTTTGGACTTTGCTCATTGTTGAAGGCCGTACGGTTACCTATAATTGTTAGTTTCTGTGTCATTTTGGTCTCTTGCGGAGAGTTGTCTCTCATTGGCAATCATACCACATTATTCTTTCTTTATCAAGATTAAATTCTGAAAAATTGCAACAGGAAAGAGTCGGTATTTAAAGATGATATTAATTTATAGTTTTTTGTTGCAGGTAGACAGCCTCTACGTGGCCCGGCCTGCACAGATGAAGAGGAGGGAGGACACCACACCACTCATGGCTTGGGCAGGGTTTTCACACGTGGGTATTATTCCGTCATTACAGTTTTTCTTCAAACTTTGTTTATATTCGATAGGCAATAAGATCTGTTTTTTCTGGAATAGTTTGAAAAAAAAACCAGAGGCTTTATTTATGATAAAATGGGACTTTTAAAAGCAGTATTCACTCTGCGGAGAGCAAACTTTTGGTTTTGATTTAAAAATGCCATGGGGTTTGGACTTTGCTCATTGTTGAAGGCCGTACGGTTACCTATAATTGTTAGTTTCTGTGTCATTTTGGTCTCTTGCGGAGAGTTGTCTCTCATTGGCAATCATACCACATTATTCTTTCTTTATCAAGATTAAATTCTGAAAAATTGCAACAGGAAAGAGTCGGTATTTAAAGATGATATTAATTTATAGTTTTTTGTTGCAGGTAGACAGCCTCTACGTGGCCCGGCCTGCACAGATGAAGAGGAGGGAGGACACCACACCACTCATGGCTTGGGCAGGGTTTTCACACGTGGGTATTATTCCGTCATTACAGTTTTTCTTCAAACTTTGTTTATATTCGATAGGCAATAAGATCTGTTTTTTCTGGAATAGTTTGAAAAAAAAACCAGAGGCTTTATTTTTGATAAAATGGGACTTTTAAAAGCAGTATTCATTCTGCGGAGAGCAAACTTTTGGTTTTGATTTAAAAATGCCATGGGGTTTGGACTTTGCTCATTGTTGAAGGCCGTACGGTTACCTATAATTGTTAGTTTCTGTGTCATTTTGGTCTCTTGCGGAGAGTTGTCTCTCATTGGCAATCATACCACATTATTCTTTCTTTATCAAGATTAAATTCTGAAAAATTGCAACAGGAAAGAGTCGGTATTTAAAGATGATATTAATTTATAGTTTTTTGTTGCAGGTAGACAGCCTCTACGTGGCCCGGCCTGCACAGATGAAGAGGAGGGAGGACACCACACCACTCATGGCTTGGGCAGGGTTTTCACACGTGGGTATTATTCCATCATTACAGTTTTTCTTCAAACTTTGTTTATATTCGATAGGCAATAAGATCTATTTTTTCTGGAATAGTTTGAAAAAAAAACCAGAGGCTTTATTTATGTTAAAATGGGACTTTTAAAAGCAGTATTCACTCTGCGGAGAGCAAACTTTTGGTTTTGATTTAAAAATGCCATGGGGTTTGGACTTTGCTCATTGTTGAAGGCCGTACGGTTACCTATAATTGTTAGTTTCTGTGTCATTTTGGTCTCTTGCGGAGAGTTGTCTCTCATTGGCAATCATACCACATTATTCTTTCTTTATCAAGATTAAATTCTGAAAAATTGCAACAGGAAAGAGTCGGTATTTAAAGATGATATTAATTTATAGTTTTTTGTTGCAGGTAGACAGCCTCTACGTGGCCCGGCCTGCACAGATGAAGAGGAGGGAGGACACCACACCACTCATGGCTTGGGCAGGGTTTTCACACGTGGGTATTATTCCGTCATTACAGTTTTTCTTCAAACTTTGTTTATATTCGATAGGCAATAAGATCTGTTTTTTCTGGAATAGTTTGAAAAAAAAACCAGAGGCTTTACTTATGATAAAATGGGACTTTTAAAAGCAGTATTCACTCTGCGGAGAGCAAACTTTTGGTTTTGATTTAAAAATGCCATGGGGTTTGGACTTTGCTCATTGTTGAAGGCCGTACGGTTACCTATAATTGTTAGTTTCTGTGTCATTTTGGTCTCTTGCGGAGAGTTGTCTCTCATTGGCAATCATACCACATTATTCTTTCTTTATCAAGATTAAATTCTGAAAAATTGCAACAGGAAAGAGTCGGTATTTAAAGATGATATTAATTTATAGTTTTTTGTTGCAGGTAGACAGCCTCTACGTGGCCCGGCCTGCACAGATGAAGAGGAGGGAGGACACCACACCACTCATGGCTTGGGCAGGGTTTTCACACGTGGGTATTATTCCGTCATTACAGTTTTTCTTCAAACTTTGTTTATATTCGATAGGCAATAAGATCTGTTTTTTCTGGAATAGTTTGAAAAAAAAACCAGAGGCTTTATTTATGTTAAAATGGGACTTTTAAAAGCAGTATTCACTCTGCGGAGAGCAAACTTTTGGTTTTGATTTAAAAATGCCATGGGGTTTGGACTTTGCTCATTGTTGAAGGCCGTACGGTTACCTATAATTGTTAGTTTCTGTGTCATTTTGGTCTCTTGCGGAGAGTTGTCTCTCATTGGCAATCATACCACATTATTCTTTCTTTATCAAGATTAAATTCTGAAAAATTGCAACAGGAAAGAGTCGGTATTTAAAGATGATATTAATTTATAGTTTTTTGTTGCAGGTAGACAGCCTCTACGTGGCCCGGCCTGCACAGATGAAGAGGAGGGAGGACACCACACCACTCATGGCTTGGGCAGGGTTTTCACACGTGGGTATTATTCCGTCATTACAGTTTTTCTTCAAACTTTGTTTATATTCGATAGGCAATAAGATCTGTTTTTTCTGGAATAGTTTGAAAAAAAAACCAGAGGCTTTACTTATGATAAAATGGGACTTTTAAAAGCAGTATTCACTCTGCGGAGAGCAAACTTTTGGTTTTGATTTAAAAATGCCATGGGGTTTGGACTTTGCTCATTGTTGAAGGCCGTACGGTTACCTATAATTGTTAGTTTCTGTGTCATTTTGGTCTCTTGCGGAGAGTTGTCTCTCATTGGCAATCATACCACATTATTCTTTCTTTATCAAGATTAAATTCTGAAAAATTGCAACAGGAAAGAGTCGGTATTTAAAGATGATATTAATTTATAGTTTTTTGTTGCAGGTAGACAGCCTCTACGTGGCCCGGCCTGCACAGATGAAGAGGAGGGAGGACACCACACCACTCATGGCTTGGGCAGGGTTTTCACACGTGGGTATTATTCCGTCATTACAGTTTTTCTTCAAACTTTGTTTATATTCGATAGGCAATAAGATCTGTTTTTTCTGGAATAGTTTGAAAAAAAAACCAGAGGCTTTACTTATGATAAAATGGGACTTTTAAAAGCAGTATTCACTCTGCGGAGAGCAAACTTTTGGTTTTGATTTAAAAATGCCATGGGGTTTGGACTTTGCTCATTGTTGAAGGCCGTACGGTTACCTATAATTGTTAGTTTCTGTGTCATTTTGGTCTCTTGCGGAGAGTTGTCTCTCATTGGCAATCATACCACATTATTCTTTCTTTATCAAGATTAAATTCTGAAAAATTGCAACAGGAAAGAGTCGGTATTTAAAGATGATATTAATTTATAGTTTTTTGTTGCAGGTAGACAGCCTCTATGTGGCCCGGCCTGCACAGATGAAGAGGAGGGAGGACACCACACCACTCATGGCTTGGGCAGGGTTTTCACACGTGGGTATTATTCCGTCATTACAGTTTTTCTTCAAACTTTGTTTATATTCGATAGGCAATAAGATCTGTTTTTTCTGGAATAGTTTGAAAAAAAAACCAGAGGCTTTATTTATGTTAAAATGGGACTTTTAAAAGCAGTATTCACTCTGCGGAGAGCAAACTTTTGGTTTTGATTTAAAAATGCCATGGGGTTTGGACTTTGCTCATTGTTGAAGGCCGTACGGTTACCTATAATTGTTAGTTTCTGTGTCATTTTGGTCTCTTGCGGAGAGTTGTCTCTCATTGGCAATCATACCACATTATTCTTTCTTTATCAAGATTAAATTCTGAAAAATTGCAACAGGAAAGAGTCGGTATTTAAAGATGATATTAATTTATAGTTTTTTGTTGCAGGTAGACAGCCTCTACGTGGCCCGGCCTGCACAGATGAAGAGGAGGGAGGACACCACACCACTCATGGCTTGGGCAGGGTTTTCACACGTGGGTATTATTCCGTCATTACAGTTTTTCTTCAAACTTTGTTTATATTCGATAGGCAATAAGATCTGTTTTTTCTGGAATAGTTTGAAAAAAAAACAGAGGCTTTATTTATGTTAAAATGGGACTTTTAAAAGCAGTATTCACTCTGCGGAGAGCAAACTTTTGGTTTTGATTTAAAAATGCCATGGGGTTTGGACTTTTCTCATTGTTGAAGGCCGTACGGTTACCTATAATTGTTAGTTTCTGTGTCATTTTGGTCTCTTGCGGAGAGTTGTCTCTCATTGGCAATCATACCACATTATTCTTTCTTTATCAAGATTAAATTCTGAAAAATTGCAACAGGAAAGAGTCGGTATTTAAAGATGATATTAATTTATAGTTTTTTGTTGCAGGTAGACAGCCTCTACGTGGCCCGGCCTGCACAGATGAAGAGGAGGGAGGACACCACACCACTCATGGCTTGGGCAGGGTTTTCACACGTGGGTATTATTCCGTCATTACAGTTTTTCTTCAAACTTTGTTTATATTCGATAGGCAATAAGATCTGTTTTTTCTGGAATAGTTTGAAAAAAAACCAGAGGCTTTATTTATGTTAAAATGGGACTTTTAAAAGCAGTATTCACTCTGCGGAGAGCAAACTTTTGGTTTTGATTTAAAAATGCCATGGGGTTTGGACTTTGCTCATTGTTGAAGGCCGTACGGTTACCTATAATTGTTAGTTTCTGTGTCATTTTGGTCTCTTGCGGAGAGTTGTCTCTCATTGGCAATCATACCACATTATTCTTTCTTTATCAAGATTAAATTCTGAAAAATTGCAACAGGAAAGAGTCGGTATTTAAAGATGATATTAATTTATAGTTTTTTGTTGCAGGTAGACAGCCTCTACGTGGCCCGGCCTGCACAGATGAAGAGGAGGGAGGACACCACACCACTCATGGCTTGGGCAGGGTTTTCACACGTGGGTATTATTCCGTCATTACAGTTTTTCTTCAAACTTTGTTTATATTCGATAGGCAATAAGATCTGTTTTTTCTGGAATAGTTTGAAAAAAAAACAGAGGCTTTATTTATGTTAAAATGGGACTTTTAAAAGCAGTATTCACTCTGCGGAGAGCAAACTTTTGGTTTTGATTTAAAAATGCCATGGGGTTTGGACTTTGCTCATTGTTGAAGGCCGTACGGTTACCTATAATTGTTAGTTTCTGTGTCATTTTGGTCTCTTGCAGAGAGTTGTCTCTCATTGGCAATCATACCACATTATTCTTTCTTTATCAAGATTAAATTCTGAAAAATTGCAACAGGAAAGAGTCGGTATTTAAAGATGATATTAATTTATAGTTTTTTGTTGCAGGTAGACAGCCTCTACGTGGCCCGGCCTGCACAGATGAAGAGGAGGGAGGACACCACACCACTCATGGCTTGGGCAGGGTTTTCACACGTGGGTATTATTCCGTCATTACAGTTTTTCTTCAAACTTTGTTTATATTCGATAGGCAATAAGATCTGTTTTTTCTGGAATAGTTTGAAAAAAAAACCAGAGGCTTTACTTATGATAAAATGGGACTTTTAAAAGCAGTATTCACTCTGCGGAGAGCAAACTTTTGGTTTTGATTTAAAAATGCCATGGGGTTTGGACTTTGCTCATTGTTGAAGGCCGTACGGTTACCTATAATTGTTAGTTTCTGTGTCATTTTGGTCTCTTGCGGAGAGTTGTCTCTCATTGGCAATCATACCACATTATTCTTTCTTTATCAAGATTAAATTCTGAAAAATTGCAACAGGAAAGAGTCGGTATTTAAAGATGATATTAATTTATAGTTTTTTGTTGCAGGTAGACAGCCTCTACGTGGCCCGGCCTGCACAGATGAAGAGGAGGGAGGACACCACACCACTCATGGCTTGGGCAGGGTTTTCACACGTGGGTATTATTCCGTCATTACAGTTTTTCTTCAAACTTTGTTTATATTCGATAGGCAATAAGATCTGTTTTTTCTGGAATAGTTTGAAAAAAAAACCAGAGGCTTTATTTATGTTAAAATGGGACTTTTAAAAGCAGTATTCACTCTGCGGAGAGCAAACTTTTGGTTTTGATTTAAAAATGCCATGGGGTTTGGACTTTGCTCATTGTTGAAGGCCGTACGGTTACCTATAATTGTTAGTTTCTGTGTCATTTTGGTCTCTTGCGGAGAGTTGTCTCTCATTGGCAATCATACCACATTATTCTTTCTTTATCAAGATTAAATTCTGAAAAATTGCAACAGGAAAGAGTCGGTATTTAAAGATGATATTAATTTATAGTTTTTTGTTGCAGGTAGACAGCCTCTACGTGGCCCGGCCTGCACAGATGAAGAGGAGGGAGGACACCACACCACTCATGGCTTGGGCAGGGTTTTCACACGTGGGTATTATTCCGTCATTACAGTTTTTCTTCAAACTTTGTTTATATTCGATAGGCAATAAGATCTGTTTTTTCTGGAATAGTTTGAAAAAAAACCAGAGGCTTTATTTATGTTAAAATGGGACTTTTAAAAGCAGTATTCACTCTGCGGAGAGCAAACTTTTGGTTTTGATTTAAAAATGCCATGGGGTTTGGACTTTGCTCATTGTTGAAGGCCGTACGGTTACCTATAATTGTTAGTTTCTGTGTCATTTTGGTCTCTTGCGGAGAGTTGTCTCTCATTGGCAATCATACCACATTATTCTTTCTTTATCAAGATTAAATTCTGAAAAATTGCAACAGGAAAGAGTCGGTATTTAAAGATGATATTAATTTATAGTTTTTTGTTGCAGGTAGACAGCCTCTACGTGGCCCGGCCTGCACAGATGAAGAGGAGGGAGGACACCACACCACTCATGGCTTGGGCAGGGTTTTCACACGTGGGTATTATTCCGTCATTACAGTTTTTCTTCAAACTTTGTTTATATTCGATAGGCAATAAGATCTGTTTTTTCTGGAATAGTTTGAAGAAAAAAACAGAGGCTTTATTTATGTTAAAATGGGACTTTTAAAAGTAGCATTCACTCTGCGGAGAGCAAACTTTTGGTTTTGATTTAAAAATGCCATGGGGTTTGGACTTTGCTCATTGTTGAAGGCCGTACGGTTACCGATAATTGTTAGTTTCTGTGTCATTTTGGTCTCTTGCGGAGAGTTGTCTCTCATTGGCAATCATACCACATTATTCTTTCTTTATCAAGATTAAATTCTGAAAAATTGCAACAGGAAAGAGTCGGTATTTAAAGATGATATTAATTTATAGTTTTTTGTTGCAGGTAGACAGCCTCTACGTGGCCCGGCCTGCACAGATGAAGAGGAGAGAGGACACCACACCACTCATGGCTTGGGCAGGGTTTTCACACGTGGGTATTATTCCGTCATTACAGTTTTTCTTCAAACTTTGTTTATATTCGATAGGCAGAAAGATCTGTTTTTTCTGGAATAGTTTGAAAAAAAAACAGAGGCTTTATTTATGTTAAAATGGGACTTTTAAAAGCAGTATTCACTCTGCGGAGAGCAAACTTTGGGTTTTGATTTAAAAATGCCATGGGGTTTGGACTTTGCTCATTGTTGAAGGCCGTACGGTTACCTATAATTGTTAGTTTCTGTGTCATTTTGGTCTCTTGCGGAGAGTTGTCTCTCATTGGCAATCCTGCCACATCTTCTTTCTTTATCAAGATTAAATTCTGAAAAATTGCAACAGGAAAGAGTCGGTATTTAAAGATGATATTAATTTATAGTTTTTTGTTGCAGGTAGACAGCCTCTACGTGGCCCGGCCTGCACAGATGAAGAGGAGGGAGGACACCACACCACTCATGGCTTGGGCAGGGTTTTCACACGTGGGTATTATTCCGTCATTACAGTTTTTCTTCAAACTTTGTTTATATTCGATAGGCAGAAAGATCTGTTTTTTCTGGAATAGTTTGAAAAAAAAACAGAGGCTTTATTTATGTTAAAATGGGACTTTTAAAAGCAGTATTCACTCTGCGGAGAGCAAACTTTTGGTTTTGATTTAAAAATGCCATGGGGTTTGGACTTTGCTCATTGTTGAAGGCCGTACGGTTACCTATAATTGTTAGTTTCTGTGTCATTTTGGTCTCTTGCAGAGAGTTGTTATTCATTGGCAATCATACCACATCTTCTTTCTTTATCAAGATTAAATTCTGAAAAATTGCAACAGGAAAGAGTTGGTATTTAAAGATGATATTAATTTATAGTTTTTTGTTGCAGGTAGACAGCCTCTACGTGGCCCGGCCTGCACAGATGAAGAGGAGGGAGGACACCACACCACTCATGGCTTGGGCAGGGTTTTCACAAGTGGGTATTATTCTGTCATTACAGTTTTTCTTCAAACTTTGTTTATATTCGATAGGCAATAAGATCTGTTTTTTCTGGAATAGTTTGAAAAAAAAACCAGAGGCTTTATTTATGTTAAAATGGGACTTTTAAAAGCAGTATTCACTCTGCGGAGAGCAAACTTTTGGTTTTGATTTAAAAATGCCATGGGGTTTGGACTTTGCTCATTGTTGAAGGCCGTACGGTTACCTATAATTGTTAGTTTCTGTGTCATTTTGGTCTCTTGCGGAGAGTTGTCTCTCATTGGCAATCATACCACATCTTCTTTCTTTATCAAGATTAAATTCTGAAAAATTGCAACAGGAAAGAGTCGGTATTTAAAGATGATATTAATTTATAGTTTTTTGTTGCAGGTAGACAGCCTCTACGTGGCCCGGCCTGCACAGATGAAGAGGAGGGAGGACACCACACCACTCATGGCTTGGGCAGGGTTTTCACACGTGAGTATTATTCCGTCATTACAGTTTTTCTTCAAACTTTGTTTATATTCGATAGGCAATAAGATCTGTTTTTTCTGGAATAGTTTGAAAAAAAAACAGAGGCTTTATTTATGTTAAAATGGGACTTTTAAAAGCAGTATTCACTCTGCGGAGAGCAAACTTTTGGTTTTGATTTAAAAATGCCATGGGGTTTGGACTTTGCTCATTGTTGAAGGCCGTACGGTTACCTATAATTGTTAGTTTCTGTGTCATTTTGGTCTCTTGCGGAGAGTTGTCTCTCATTGGCAATCATACCACATTATTCTTTCTTTATCAAGATTAAATTCTGAAAAATTGCAACAGGAAAGAGTCGGTATTTAAAGATGATATTAATTTATAGTTTTTTGTTGCAGGTAGACAGCCTCTACGTGGCCCGGCCTGCACAGATGAAGAGGAGGGAGGACACCACACCACTCATGGCTTGGGCAGGGTTTTCACACGTGGGTATTATTCCGTCATTACAGTTTTTCTTCAAACTTTGTTTATATTCGATAGGCAATAAGATCTGTTTTTTCTGGAATAGTTTGAAAAAAAACCAGAGGCTTTATTTATGTTAAAATGGGACTTTTAAAAGCAGTATTCACTCTGCGGAGAGCAAACTTTTGGTTTTGATTTAAAAATGCCATGGGGTTTGGACTTTGCTCATTGTTGAAGGCCGTACGGTTACCTATAATTGTTAGTTTCTGTGTCATTTTGGTCTCTTGTGGAGAGTTGTCTCTCATTGGCAATCATACCACATTATTCTTTCTTTATCAAGATTAAATTCTGAAAAAATTGCAACAGGAAAGAGTCTGTATTTAAAGATGATATTAATTTATAGTTTTTTGTTGCAGGTAGACAGCCTCTACGTGGCCCGGCCTGCACAGATGAAGAGGAGGGAGGACACCACACACCTCATGGCTTGGGCAGGGTTTTCACACGTGGGTATTATTCCGTCATTACAGTTTTTCTTCAAACTTTGTTTATATTCGATAGGCAATAAGATCTGTTTTTTCTGGAATAGTTTGAAAAAAAACCAGAGGCTTTATTTATGTTAAAATGGGACTTTTAAAAGCAGTATTCACTCTGCGGAGAGCAAACTTTTGGTTTTGATTTAAAAATGCCATGGGGTTTGGACTTTGCTCATTGTTGAAGGCCGTACGGTTACCTATAATTGTTAGTTTCTGTGTCATTTTGGTCTCTTGCGGAGAGTTGTCTCTCATTGGCAATCATACCACATCTTCTTTCTTTATCAAGATTAAATTCTGAAAAATTGCAACAGGAAAGAGTCGGTATTTAAAGATGATATTAATTTATAGTTTTTTGTTGCAGGTAGACAGCCTCTACGTGGCCCGGCCTGCACAGATGAAGAGGAGGGAGGACACCACACCACTCATGGCTTGGGCAGGGTTTTCACACGTGGGTATTATTCCGTCATTACAGTTTTTCTTCAAACTTTGTTTATATTCGATAGGCAATAAGATCTGTTTTTTCTGGAATAGTTTGAAAAAAAACAGAGGCTTTATTTATGTTAAAATGGGACTTTTAAAAGCAGTATTCACTCTGCGGAGAGCAAACTTTTGGTTTTGATTTAAAAATGCCATGGGGTTTGGACTTTGCTCATTGTTGAAGGCCGTACGGTTACCTATAATTGTTAGTTTCTGTGTCATTTTGGTCTCTTGCGGAGAGTTGTCTCTCATTGGCAATCATACCACATTATTCTTTCTTTATCAAGATTAAATTCTGAAAAATTGCAACAGGAAAGAGTCGGTATTTAAAGATGATATTAATTTATAGTTTTTTGTTGCAGGTAGACAGCCTCTACGTGGCCCGGCCTGCACAGATGAAGAGGAGGGAGGACACCACACCACTCATGGCTTGGGCAGGGTTTTCACACGTGGGTATTATTCCGTCATTACAGTTTTTCTTCAAACTTTGTTTATATTCGATAGGCAATAAGATCTGTTTTTTCTGGAATAGTTTGAAAAAAAAACAGAGGCTTTATTTATGTTAAAATGGGACTTTTAAAAGCAGTATTCACTCTGCGGAGAGCAAACTTTTGGTTTTGATTTAAAAATGCCATGGGGTTTGGACTTTGCTCATTGTTGAAGGCCGTACGGTTACCTATAATTGTTAGTTTCTGTGTCATTTTGGTCTCTTGCAGAGAGTTGTTATTCATTGGCAATCATACCACATCTTCTTTCTTTATCAAGATTAAATTCTGAAAAATTGCAACAGGAAAGAGTTGGTATTTAAAGATGATATTAATTTATAGTTTTTTGTTGCAGGTAGACAGCCTCTACGTGGCCCGGCCTGCACAGATGAAGAGGAGGGAGGACACCACACCACTCATGGCTTGGGCAGGGTTTTCACAAGTGGGTATTATTCTGTCATTACAGTTTTTCTTCAAACTTTGTTTATATTCGATAGGCAATAAGATCTGTTTTTTCTGGAATAGTTTGAAAAAAAAACCAGAGGCTTTATTTATGTTAAAATGGGACTTTTAAAAGCAGTATTCACTCTGCGGAGAGCAAACTTTTGGTTTTGATTTAAAAATGCCATGGGGTTTGGACTTTGCTCATTGTTGAAGGCCGTACGGTTACCTATAATTGTTAGTTTCTGTGTCATTTTGGTCTCTTGCGGAGAGTTGTCTCTCATTGGCAATCATACCACATCTTCTTTCTTTATCAAGATTAAATTCTGAAAAATTGCAACAGGAAAGAGTCGGTATTTAAAGATGATATTAATTTATAGTTTTTTGTTGCAGGTAGACAGCCTCTACGTGGCCCGGCCTGCACAGATGAAGAGGAGGGAGGACACCACACCACTCATGGCTTGGGCAGGGTTTTCACACGTGAGTATTATTCCGTCATTACAGTTTTTCTTCAAACTTTGTTTATATTCGATAGGCAATAAGATCTGTTTTTTCTGGAATAGTTTGAAAAAAAAACAGAGGCTTTATTTATGTTAAAATGGGACTTTTAAAAGCAGTATTCACTCTGCGGAGAGCAAACTTTTGGTTTTGATTTAAAAATGCCATGGGGTTTGGACTTTGCTCATTGTTGAAGGCCGTACGGTTACCTATAATTGTTAGTTTCTGTGTCATTTTGGTCTCTTGCGGAGAGTTGTCTCTCATTGGCAATCATACCACATCTTCTTTCTTTATCAAGATTAAATTCTGAAAAATTGCAACAGGAAAGAGTCGGTATTTAAAGATGATATTAATTTATAGTTTTTTGTTGCAGGTAGACAGCCTCTACGTGGCCCGGCCTGCACAGATGAAGAGGAGGGAGGACACCACACCACTCATGGCTTGGGCAGGGTTTTCACACGTGAGTATTATTCCGTCATTACAGTTTTTCTTCAAACTTTGTTTATATTCGATAGGCAATAAGATCTGTTTTTTCTGGAATAGTTTGAAAAAAAAACAGAGGCTTTATTTATGTTAAAATGGGACTTTTAAAAGCAGTATTCACTCTGCGGAGAGCAAACTTTTGGTTTTGATTTAAAAATGCCATGGGGTTTGGACTTTGCTCATTGTTGAAGGCCGTACGGTTACCTATAATTGTTAGTTTCTGTGTCATTTTGGTCTCTTGCGGAGAGTTGTCTCTCATTGGCAATCATACCACATTATTCTTTCTTTATCAAGATTAAATTCTGAAAAATTGCAACAGGAAAGAGTCAGTATTTAAAGATGATATTAATTTATAGTTTTTTGTTGCAGGTAGACAGCCTCTACGTGGCCCGGCCTGCACAGATGAAGAGGAGGGAGGACACCACACCACTCATGGCTTGGGCAGGGTTTTCACACGTGGGTATTATTCCGTCATTACAGTTTTTCTTCAAACTTTGTTTATATTCGATAGGCAATAAGATCTGTTTTTTCTGGAATAGTTTGAAAAAAAAACAGAGGCTTTATTTATGTTAAAATGGGACTTTTAAAAGCAGTATTCACTCTGCGGAGAGCAAACTTTTGGTTTTGATTTAAAAATGCCATGGGGTTTGGACTTTGCTCATTGTTGAAGGCCGTACGGTTACCTATAATTGTTAGTTTCTGTGTCATTTTGGTCTCTTGCGGAGAGTTGTCTCTCATTGGCAATCATACCACATTATTCTTTCTTTATCAAGATTAAATTCTGAAAAATTGCAACAGGAAAGAGTCGGTATTTAAAGATGATATTAATTTATAGTTTTTTGTTGCAGGTAGACAGCCTCTACGTGGCACGGCCTGCACAGATGAAGAGGAGGGAGGACACCACACCACTCATGGCTTGGGCAGGGTTTTCACACGTGGGTATTATTCCGTCATTACAGTTTTTCTTCAAACTTTGTTTATATTCGATAGGCAAAAAGATCTGTTTTTTCTGGAATAGTTTGAAAAAAAAACAGAGGCTTTATTTATGTTAAAATGGGACTTTTAAAAGCAGTATTCACTCTGCGGAGAGCAAACTTTGGGTTTTGATTTAAAAATGCCATGGGGTTTGGACTTTGCTCATTGTTGAAGGCCGTACAGTTACCTATAATTGTTAGTTTCTGTGTCATTTTGGTCTCTTGCGGAGAGTTGTCTCTCATTGGCAATCCTGCCACATCTTCTTTCTTTATCAAGATTAAATTCTGAAAAATTGCAACAGGAAAGAGTCGGTATTTAAAGATGATATTAATTTATAGTTTTTTGTTGCAGGTAGACAGCCTCTACGTGGCCTGGCCTGCACAGATGAAGAGGAGGGAGGACACCACACCACTCATGGCTTGGGCAGGGTTTTCACACGTGGGTATTATTCCGTCATTACAGTTTTTCTTCAAACTTTGTTTATATTCGATAGGCAATAAGATCTGTTTTTTCTGGAATAGTTTGAAAAAAAAACAGAGGCTTTATTTATGTTAAAATGGGACTTTTAAAAGCAGTATTCACTCTGCGGAGAGCAAACTTTTGGTTTTGATTTAAAAATGCCATGGGGTTTGGACTTTGCTCATTGTTGAAGGCCGTACGGTTACCTATAATTGTTAGTTTCTGTGTCATTTTGGTCTCTTGCGGAGAGTTGTCTCTCATTGGCAATCATACCACATTATTCTTTCTTTATCAAGATTAAATTCTGAAAAATTACAACAGGAAAGAGTCTGTATTTAAAGATGATATTAATTTATAGTTTTTTGTTGCAGGTAGACAGCCTCTACGTGGCCCGGCCTGCACAGATGAAGAGGAGGGAGGACACCACACCACTCATGGCTTGGGCAGGGTTTTCACACGTGGGTATTATTCCGTCATTACAGTTTTTCTTCAAACTTTGTTTATATTCGATAGGCAATAAGATCTGTTTTTTCTGGAATAGTTTGAAAAAAAACCAGAGGCTTTATTTATGTTAAAATGGGACTTTTAAAAGCAGTATTCACTCTGCGGAGAGCAAACTTTTGGTTTTGATTTAAAAATGCCATGGGGTTTGGACTTTGCTCATTGTTGAAGGCCGTACGGTTACCTATAATTGTTAGTTTCTGTGTCATTTTGGTCTCTTGTGGAGAGTTGTCTCTCATTGGCAATCATACCACATTATTCTTTCTTTATCAAGATTAAATTCTGAAAAAATTGCAACAGGAAAGAGTCTGTATTTAAAGATGATATTAATTTATAGTTTTTTGTTGCAGGTAGACAGCCTCTACGTGGCCCGGCCTGCACAGATGAAGAGGAGGGAGGACACCACACCACTCATGGCTTGGGCAGGGTTTTCACACGTGGGTATTATTCCGTCATTACAGTTTTTCTTCAAACTTTGTTTATATTCGATAGGCAATAAGATCTGTTTTTTCTGGAATAGTTTGAAAAAAAACCAGAGGCTTTATTTATGTTAAAATGGGACTTTTAAAAGCAGTATTCACTCTGCGGAGAGCAAACTTTTGGTTTTGATTTAAAAATGCCATGGGGTTTGGACTTTGCTCATTGTTGAAGGCCGTACGGTTACCTATAATTGTTAGTTTCTGTGTCATTTTGGTCTCTTGCAGAGAGTTGTTTTTCATTGGCAATCATACCACATCTTCTTTCTTTATCAAGATTAAATTCTGAAAAATTGCAACAGGAAAGAGTTGGTATTTAAAGATGATATTAATTTATAGTTTTTTGTTGCAGGTAGACAGCCTCTACGTGGCCCGGCCTGCACAGATGAAGAGGAGGGAGGACACCACACCACTCATGGCTTGGGCAGGGTTTTCACAAGTGGGTATTATTCTGTCATTACAGTTTTTCTTCAAACTTTGTTTATATTCGATAGGCAATAAGATCTGTTTTTTCTGGAATAGTTTGAAAAAAAACAGAGGCTTTATTTATGTTAAAAAGGGACTTTTAAAAGCAGTATTCACTCTGCGGAGAGCAAACTTTTGGTTTTGATTTAAAAATGCCATGGGGTTTGGACTTTGCTCATTGTTGAAGGCCGTACGGTTACCTATAATTGTTAGTTTCTGTGTCATTTTGGTCTCTTGCGGAGAGTTGTCTCTCATTGGCAATCATACCACATCTTCTTTCTTTATCAAGATTAAATTCTGAAAAATTGCAACAGGAAAGAGTCGGTATTTAAAGATGATATTAATTTATAGTTTTTTGTTGCAGGTAGACAGCCTCTAAGTGGCCCGGCCTGCACAGATGAAGAGGAGGGAGGACACCACACCACTCATGGCTTGGGCAGGGTTTTCACACGTGAGTATTATTCCGTCATTACAGTTTTTCTTCAAACTTTGTTTATATTCGATAGGCAATAAGATCTGTTTTTTCTGGAATAGTTTGAAAAAAAAACAGAGGCTTTATTTATGTTAAAATGGGACTTTTAAAAGCAGTATTCACTCTGCGGAGAGCAAACTTTTGGTTTTGATTTAAAAATGCCATGGGGTTTGGACTTTGCTCATTGTTGAAGGCCGTACGGTTACCTATAATTGTTAGTTTCTGTGTCATTTTGGTCTCTTGCGGAGAGTTGTCTCTCATTGGCAATCATACCACATCTTCTTTCTTTATCAAGATTAAATTCTGAAAAATTGCAACAGGAAAGAGTCGGTATTTAAAGATGATATTAATTTATAGTTTTTTGTTGCAGGTAGACAGCCTCTACGTGGCCCGGCCTGCACAGATGAAGAGGAGGGAGGACACCACACCACTCATGGCTTGGGCAGGGTTTTCACACGTGAGTATTATTCCGTCATTACAGTTTTTCTTCAAACTTTGTTTATATTCGATAGGCAATAAGATCTGTTTTTTCTGGAATAGTTTGAAAAAAAAACAGAGGCTTTATTTATGTTAAAATGGGACTTTTAAAAGCAGTATTCACTCTGCGGAGAGCAAACTTTTGGTTTTGATTTAAAAATGCCATGGGGTTTGGACTTTGCTCATTGTTGAAGGCCGTACGGTTACCTATAATTGTTAGTTTCTGTGTCATTTTGGTCTCTTGCGGAGAGTTGTCTCTCATTGGCAATCATACCACATTATTCTTTCTTTATCAAGATTAAATTCTGAAAAATTGCAACAGGAAAGAGTCAGTATTTAAAGATGATATTAATTTATAGTTTTTTGTTGCAGGTAGACAGCCTCTACGTGGCCCGGCCTGCACAGATGAAGAGGAGGGAGGACACCACACCACTCATGGCTTGGGCAGGGTTTTCACACGTGGGTATTATTCCGTCATTACAGTTTTTCTTCAAACTTTGTTTATATTCGATAGGCAATAAGATCTGTTTTTTCTGGAATAGTTTGAAAAAAAAACAGAGGCTTTATTTATGTTAAAATGGGACTTTTAAAAGCAGTATTCACTCTGCGGAGAGCAAACTTTTGGTTTTGATTTAAAAATGCCATGGGGTTTGGACTTTGCTCATTGTTGAAGGCCGTACGGTTACCTATAATTGTTAGTTTCTGTGTCATTTTGGTCTCTTGCGGAGAGTTGTCTCTCATTGGCAATCATACCACATTATTCTTTCTTTATCAAGATTAAATTCTGAAAAATTGCAACAGGAAAGAGTCGGTATTTAAAGATGATATTAATTTATAGTTTTTTGTTGCAGGTAGACAGCCTCTACGTGGCACGGCCTGCACAGATGAAGAGGAGGGAGGACACCACACCACTCATGGCTTGGGCAGGGTTTTCACACGTGGGTATTATTCCGTCATTACAGTTTTTCTTCAAACTTTGTTTATATTCGATAGGCAAAAAGATCTGTTTTTTCTGGAATAGTTTGAAAAAAAAACAGAGGCTTTATTTATGTTAAAATGGGACTTTTAAAAGCAGTATTCACTCTGCGGAGAGCAAACTTTGGGTTTTGATTTAAAAATGCCATGGGGTTTGGACTTTGCTCATTGTTGAAGGCCGTACAGTTACCTATAATTGTTAGTTTCTGTGTCATTTTGGTCTCTTGCGGAGAGTTGTCTCTCATTGGCAATCCTGCCACATCTTCTTTCTTTATCAAGATTAAATTCTGAAAAATTGCAACAGGAAAGAGTCGGTATTTAAAGATGATATTAATTTATAGTTTTTTGTTGCAGGTAGACAGCCTCTACGTGGCCTGGCCTGCACAGATGAAGAGGAGGGAGGACACCACACCACTCATGGCTTGGGCAGGGTTTTCACACGTGGGTATTATTCCGTCATTACAGTTTTTCTTCAAACTTTGTTTATATTCGATAGGCAATAAGATCTGTTTTTTCTGGAATAGTTTGAAAAAAAAACAGAGGCTTTATTTATGTTAAAATGGGACTTTTAAAAGCAGTATTCACTCTGCGGAGAGCAAACTTTTGGTTTTGATTTAAAAATGCCATGGGGTTTGGACTTTGCTCATTGTTGAAGGCCGTACGGTTACCTATAATTGTTAGTTTCTGTGTCATTTTGGTCTCTTGCGGAGAGTTGTCTCTCATTGGCAATCATACCACATTATTCTTTCTTTATCAAGATTAAATTCTGAAAAATTACAACAGGAAAGAGTCTGTATTTAAAGATGATATTAATTTATAGTTTTTTGTTGCAGGTAGACAGCCTCTACGTGGCCCGGCCTGCACAGATGAAGAGGAGGGAGGACACCACACCACTCATGGCTTGGGCAGGGTTTTCACACGTGGGTATTATTCCGTCATTACAGTTTTTCTTCAAACTTTGTTTATATTCGATAGGCAATAAGATCTGTTTTTTCTGGAATAGTTTGAAAAAAAAACAGAGGCTTTATTTATGTTAAAATGGGACTTTTAAAAGCAGTATTCACTCTGCGGAGAGCAAACTTTTGGTTTTGATTTAAAAATGCCATGGGGTTTGGACTTTGCTCATTGTTGAAGGCCGTACGGTTACCTATAATTGTTAGTTTCTGTGTCATTTTGGTCTCTTGCGGAGAGTTGTCTCTCATTGGCAATCATACCACATTATTCTTTCTTTATCAAGATTAAATTCTGAAAAATTGCAACAGGAAAGAGTCGGTATTTAAAGATGATATTAATTTATAGTTTTTTGTTGCAGGTAGACAGCCTCTACGTGGCACGGCCTGCACAGATGAAGAGGAGGGAGGACACCACACCACTCATGGCTTGGGCAGGGTTTTCACACGTGGGTATTATTCCGTCATTACAGTTTTTCTTCAAACTTTGTTTATATTCGATAGGCAAAAAGATCTGTTTTTTCTGGAATAGTTTGAAAAAAAACCAGAGGCTTTATTTATGTTAAAATGGGACTTTTAAAAGCAGTATTCACTCTGCGGAGAGCAAACTTTGGGTTTTGATTTAAAAATGCCATGGGGTTTGGACTTTGCTCATTGTTGAAGGCCGTACAGTTACCTATAATTGTTAGTTTCTGTGTCATTTTGGTCTCTTGCGGAGAGTTGTCTCTCATTGGCAATCCTGCCACATCTTCTTTCTTTATCAAGATTAAATTCTGAAAAATTGCAACAGGAAAGAGTCGGTATTTAAAGATGATATTAATTTATAGTTTTTTGTTGCAGGTAGACAGCCTCTACGTGGCCTGGCCTGCACAGATGAAGAGGAGGGAGGACACCACACCACTCATGGCTTGGGCAGGGTTTTCACACGTGGGTATTATTCCGTCATTACAGTTTTTCTTCAAACTTTGTTTATATTCGATAGGCAATAAGATCTGTTTTTTCTGGAATAGTTTGAAAAAAAAACAGAGGCTTTATTTATGTTAAAATGGGACTTTTAAAAGCAGTATTCACTCTGCGGAGAGCAAACTTTTGGTTTTGATTTAAAAATGCCATGGGGTTTGGACTTTGCTCATTGTTGAAGGCCGTACGGTTACCTATAATTGTTAGTTTCTGTGTCATTTTGGTCTCTTGCGGAGAGTTGTCTCTCATTGGCAATCATACCACATTATTCTTTCTTTATCAAGATTAAATTCTGAAAAATTACAACAGGAAAGAGTCGGTATTTAAAGATGATATTAATTTATAGTTTTTTGTTGCAGGTAGACAGCCTCTACGTGGCCCGGCCTGCACAGATGAAGAGGAGGGAGGACACCACACCACTCATGGCTTGGGCAGGGTTTTCACACGTGGGTATTATTCCGTCATTACAGTTTTTCTTCAAACTTTGTTTATATTCGATAGGCAATAAGATCTGTTTTTTCTGGAATAGTTTGAAAAAAAAACAGAGGCTTTATTTATGTTAAAATGGGACTTTTAAAAGCAGTATTCACTCTGCGGAGAGCAAACTTTTGGTTTTGATTTAAAAATGCCATGGGGTTTGGACTTTGCTCACTGTTGAAGGCCGTACGGTTACCTATAATTGTTAGTTTCTGTGTCATTTTGGTCTCTTGCGGAGAGTTGTCTCTCATTGGCAATCATACCACATTATTCTTTCTTTATCAAGATTAAATTCTGAAAAATTGCAACAGGAAAGAGTCGGTATTTAAAGATGATATTAATTTATAGTTTTTTGTTGCAGGTAGACAGCCTCTACGTGGCCCGGCCTGCACAGATGAAGAGGAGGGAGGACACCACACCACTCATGGCTTGGGCAGGGTTTTCACACGTGGGTATTATTCCGTCATTACAGTTTTTCTTCAGACTTTGTTTATATTCGATAGGCAATAAGATCTGTTTTTTCTGGAATAGTTTGAAAAAAAAACAGAGGCTTTATTTATGTTAAAATGGGACTTTTAAAAGCAGTATTCACTCTGCGGAGAGCAAACTTTTGGTTTTGATTTAAAAATGCCATAGGGTTTGGACTTTGCTCATTGTTGAAGGCCGTACGGTTACCTATAATTGTTAGTTTCTGTGTCATTTTGGTCTCTTGCGGAGAGTTGTCTCTCATTGGCAATCATACCACATCTTCTTTCTTTATCAAGATTAAATTCTGAAAAATTGCAACAGGAAAGAGTCGGTATTTAAAGATGATATTAATTTATAGTTTTTTGTTGCAGGTAGACAGCCTCTACGTGGCCCGGCCTGCACAGATGAAGAGGAGGGAGGACACCACACCACTCATGGCTTGGGCAGGGTTTTCACTTGTGGGTATTATTCCGTCATTAAAGTTTTTCTTCAAACTTTGTTTATATTCGATAGGCAATAAGATCTGTTTTTTCTGGAATAGTTTGAAAAAAAAACAGAGGCTTTATTTATGTTAAAATGGGACTTTTAAAAGCAGTATTTACTCTGCGGAGAGCAAACTTTTGGTTTTGATTTAAAAATGCCATGGGGTTTGGACTTTGCTCATTGTTGAAGGCCGTACGGTTACCTATAATTGTTAGTTTCTGTGTCATTTTGGTCTCTTGCGGAGAGTTGTCTCTCATTGGCAATCATACCACATTATTCTTTCTTTATCAAGATTAAATTCTGAAAAATTGCAACAGGAAAGAGTCGGTATTTAAAGATGATATTAATTTATAGTTTTTTGTTGCAGGTAGACAGCCTCTACGTGGCCCGACCTGCACAGATGAAGAGGAGGGAGGACACCACACCACTCATGGCTTGGGCAGGGTTTTCACACGTGGGTATAATTCCGTCATTACAGTTTTTCTTCAAACTTTGTTTATATTCGATAGGCAATAAGATCTGTTTTTTCTGGAATAGTTTGAAAAAAAACCAGAGGCTTTATTTATGTTAAAATGGGACTTTTAAAAGCAGTATTCACTCTGCGGAGAGCAAACTTTTGGTTTTGATTTAAAAATGCCATGGGGTTTGGACTTTGCTCATTGTTGAAGGCCGTACGGTTACCTATAATTGTTAGTTTCTGTGTCATTTTGGTCTCTTGCGGAGAGTTGTCTCTCATTGGCAATCATACCACATTATTCTTTCTTTATCAAGATTAAATTCTGAAAAATTGCAACAGGAAAGAGTCGGTATTTAAAGATGATATTAATTTATAGTTTTTTGTTGCAGGTAGACAGCCTCTACGTGGCCCGGCCTGCACAGATGAAGAGGAGGGAGGACACCACACCACTCATGGCTTGGGCAGGGTTTTCACACGTGGGTATTATTCCGTCATTACAGTTTTTCTTCAAACTTTGTTTATATTCGATAGGCAATAAGATCTGTTTTTTCTGGAATAGTTTGAAAAAAAAACAGAGGCTTTATTTATGGTAAAATGGGACTTTTAAAAGCAGTATTCACTCTGCGGAGAGCAAACTTTTGGTTTTGATTTAAAAATGCCATGGGGTTTGGACTTTGCTCATTGTTGAAGGCCGTACGGTTACCTATAATTGTTAGTTTCTGTGTCATTTTGGTCTCTTGCGGAGAGTTGTCTCTCATTGGCAATCATACCACATTATTCTTTCTTTATCAAGATTAAATTCTGAAAAATTGCAACAGGAAAGAGTCGGTATTTAAAGATGATATTAATTTATAGTTTTTTGTTGCAGGTAGACAGCCTCTACGTGGCCCGGCCTGCACAGATGAAGAGGAGGGAGGACACCACACCACTCATGGCTTGGGCAGGGTTTTCACACGTGGGTATTATTCCGTCATTACAGTTTTTCTTCAAACTTTGTTTATATTCGATAGGCAATAAGATCTGTTTTTTCTGGAATAGTTTGAAAAAAAACAGAGGCTTTATTTATGTTAAAAAGGGACTTTTAAAAGCAGTATTCACTCTGCGGAGAGCAAACTTTTGGTTTTGATTTAAAAATGCCATGGGGTTTGGACTTTGCTCATTGTTGAAGGCCGTACGGTTACCTATAATTGTTAGTTTCTGTGTCATTTTGGTCTCTTGCGGAGAGTTGTCTCTCATTGGCAATCATACCACATTATTCTTTCTTTATCAAGATTAAATTCTGAAAAATTGCAACAGGAAAGAGTCGGTATTTAAAGATGATATTAATTTATAGTTTTTTGTTGCAGGTAGACAGCCTCTACGTGGCCCGACCTGCACAGATGAAGAGGAGGGAGGACACCACACCACTCATGGCTTGGGCAGGGTTTTCACACGTGGGTATAATTCCGTCATTACAGTTTTTCTTCAAACTTTGTTTATATTCGATAGGCAATAAGATCTGTTTTTTCTGGAATAGTTTGAAAAAAAACCAGAGGCTTTATTTATGTTAAAATGGGACTTTTAAAAGCAGTATTCACTCTGCGGAGAGCAAACTTTTGGTTTTGATTTAAAAATGCCATGGGGTTTGGACTTTGCTCATTGTTGAAGGCCGTACGGTTACCTATAATTGTTAGTTTCTGTGTCATTTTGGTCTCTTGCGGAGAGTTGTCTCTCATTGGCAATCATACCACATTATTCTTTCTTTATCAAGATTAAATTCTGAAAAATTGCAACAGGAAAGAGTCGGTATTTAAAGATGATATTAATTTATAGTTTTTTGTTGCAGGTAGACAGCCTCTACGTGGCCCGGCCTGCACAGATGAAGAGGAGGGAGGACACCACACCACTCATGGCTTGGGCAGGGTTTTCACACGTGGGTATTATTCCGTCATTACAGTTTTTCTTCAAACTTTGTTTATATTCGATAGGCAATAAGATCTGTTTTTTCTGGAATAGTTTGAAAAAAAAACAGAGGCTTTATTTATGGTAAAATGGGACTTTTAAAAGCAGTATTCACTCTGCGGAGAGCAAACTTTTGGTTTTGATTTAAAAATGCCATGGGGTTTGGACTTTGCTCATTGTTGAAGGCCGTACGGTTACCTATAATTGTTAGTTTCTGTGTCATTTTGGTCTCTTGCGGAGAGTTGTCTCTCATTGGCAATCATACCACATTATTCTTTCTTTATCAAGATTAAATTCTGAAAAATTGCAACAGGAAAGAGTCGGTATTTAAAGATGATATTAATTTATAGTTTTTTGTTGCAGGTAGACAGCCTCTACGTGGCCCGGCCTGCACAGATGAAGAGGAGGGAGGACACCACACCACTCATGGCTTGGGCAGGGTTTTCACACGTGGGTATTATTCCGTCATTACAGTTTTTCTTCAAACTTTGTTTATATTCGATAGGCAATAAGATCTGTTTTTTCTGGAATAGTTTGAAAAAAAACAGAGGCTTTATTTATGTTAAAAAGGGACTTTTAAAAGCAGTATTCACTCTGCGGAGAGCAAACTTTTGGTTTTGATTTAAAAATGCCATGGGGTTTGGACTTTGCTCATTGTTGAAGGCCGTACGGTTACCTATAATTGTTAGTTTCTGTGTCATTTTGGTCTCTTGCGGAGAGTTGTCTCTCATTGGCAATCATACCACATTATTCTTTCTTTATCAAGATTAAATTCTGAAAAATTGCAACAGGAAAGAGTCGGTATTTAAAGATGATATTAATTTATAGTTTTTTGTTGCAGGTAGACAGCCTCTACGTGGCCCGGCCTGCACAGATGAAGAGGAGGGAGGACACCACACCACTCATGGCTGGGGCAGGGTTTTCACACGTGGGTATTATTCCGTCATTACAGTTTTTCTTCAAACTTTGTTTATATTCGATAGGCAATAAGATCTGTTTTTTCTGGAATAGTTTGAAAAAAAAACAGAGGCTTTATTTATGTTAAAATGGGACTTTTAAAAGCAGTATTCACTCTGCGGAGAGCAAACTTTTGGTTTTGATTTAAAAATGCCATGGGGTTTGGACTTTGCTCATTGTTGAAGGCCGTACGGTTACCTATAATTGTTAGTTTCTGTGTCATTTTGGTCTCTTGCGGAGAGTTGTCTCTCATTGGCAATCATACCACATTATTCTTTCTTTATCAAGATTAAATTCTGAAAAATTGCAACAGGAAAGAGTCGGTATTTAAAGATGATATTAATTTATAGTTTTTTGTTGCAGGTAGACAGCCTCTACGTGGCCCGGCCTGCAGAGATGAAGAGGAGGGAGGACACCACACCACTCATGGCTTGGGCAGGGTTTTCACACGTGGGTATTATTCCGTCATTACAGTTTTTCTTCAAACTTTGTTTATATTCGATAGGCAATAAGATCTGTTTTTTCTGGAATAGTTTGAAAAAAAACAGAGGCTTTATTTATGTTAAAAAGGGACTTTTAAAAGCAGTATTCACTCTGCGGAGAGCAAACTTTTGGTTTTGATTTAAAAATGCCATGGGGTTTGGACTTTGCTCATTGTTGAAGGCCGTACGGTTACCTATAATTGTTAGTTTCTGTGTCATTTTGGTCTCTTGCGGAGAGTTGTCTCATTGGCAATCATACCACATTATTCTTTCTTTATCAAGATTAAATTCTGAAAAATTGCAACAGGAAAGAGTCGGTATTTAAAGATGATATTAATTTATAGTTTTTTGTTGCAGGTAGACAGCCTCTACGTGGCCCGGCCTGCACAGATGAAGAGGAGGGAGGACACCACACCACTCATGGCTTGGGCAGGGTTTTCACACGTGGGTATTATTCCGCCATTAAAGTTTTTCTTCAAACTTTGTTTATATTCGATAGGCAATAAGATCTGTTTTTTCTGGAATAGTTTGAAAAAAAAACAGAGGCTTTATTTATGTTAAAATGGGACTTTTAAAAGCAGTATTCACTCTGCGGAGAGCAAACTTTTGGTTTTGATTTAAAAATGCCATGGGGTTTGGACTTTGCTCATTGTTGAAGGCCGTACGGTTACCTATAATTGTTAGTTTCTGTGTCATTTTGGTCTCTTGCGGAGAGTTGTCTCTCATTGGCAATCATACCACATTATTCTTTCTTTATCAAGATTAAATTCTGAAAAATTGCAACAGGAAAGAGTCGGTATTTAAAGATGATATTAATTTATAGTTTTTTGTTGCAGGTAGACAGCCTCTACGTGGCCCGACCTGCACAGATGAAGAGGAGGGAGGACACCACACCACTCATGGCTTGGGCAGGGTTTTCACACGTGGGTATAATTCCGTCATTACAGTTTTTCTTCAAACTTTGTTTATATTCGATAGGCAATAAGATCTGTTTTTTCTGGAATAGTTTGAAAAAAAACCAGAGGCTTTATTTATGTTAAAATGGGACTTTTAAAAGCAGTATTCACTCTGCGGAGAGCAAACTTTTGGTTTTGATTTAAAAATGCCATGGGGTTTGGACTTTGCTCATTGTTGAAGGCCGTACGGTTACCTATAATTGTTAGTTTCTGTGTCATTTTGGTCTCTTGCGGAGAGTTGTCTCTCATTGGCAATCATACCACATTATTCTTTCTTTATCAAGATTAAATTCTGAAAAATTGCAACAGGAAAGAGTCGGTATTTAAAGATGATATTAATTTATAGTTTTTTGTTGCAGGTAGACAGCCTCTACGTGGCCCGGCCTGCACAGATGAAGAGGAGGGAGGACACCACACCACTCATGGCTTGAGCAGGGTTTTCACACGTGGGTATTATTCCGTCATTACAGTTTTTCTTCAAACTTTGTTTATATTCGATAGGCAATAAGATCTGTTTTTTCTGGAATAGTTTGAAAAAAAAACAGAGGCTTTATTTATGGTAAAATGGGACTTTTAAAAGCAGTATTCACTCTGCGGAGAGCAAACTTTTGGTTTTGATTTAAAAATGCCATGGGGTTTGGACTTTGCTCATTGTTGAAGGCCGTACGGTTACCTATAATTGTTAGTTTCTGTGTCATTTTGGTCTCTTGCGGAGAGTTGTCTCTCATTGGCAATCATACCACATTATTCTTTCTTTATCAAGATTAAATTCTGAAAAATTGCAACAGGAAAGAGTCGGTATTTAAAGATGATATTAATTTATAGTTTTTTGTTGCAGGTAGACAGCCTCTACGTGGCCCGGCCTGCACAGATGAAGAGGAGGGAGGACACCACACCACTCATGGCTTGGGCAGGGTTTTCACACGTGGGTATTATTCCGTCATTACAGTTTTTCTTCAAACTTTGTTTATATTCGATAGGCAATAAGATCTGTTTTTTCTGGAATAGTTTGAAAAAAAACAGAGGCTTTATTTATGTTAAAAAGGGACTTTTAAAAGCAGTATTCACTCTGCGGAGAGCAAACTTTTGGTTTTGATTTAAAAATGCCATGGGGTTTGGACTTTGCTCATTGTTGAAGGCCGTACGGTTACCTATAATTGTTAGTTTCTGTGTCATTTTGGTCTCTTGCGGAGAGTTGTCTCTCATTGGCAATCATACCACATTATTCTTTCTTTATCAAGATTAAATTCTGAAAAATTGCAACAGGAAAGAGTCGGTATTTAAAGATGATATTAATTTATAGTTTTTTGTTGCAGGTAGACAGCCTCTATGTGGCCCGGCCTGCACAGATGAAGAGGAGGGAGGACACCACACCACTCATGGCTTGGGCAGGGTTTTCACACGTGGGTATTATTCCGTCATTACAGTTTTTCTTCAAACTTTGTTTATATTCGATAGGCAATAAGATCTGTTTTTTCTGGAATAGTTTGAAAAAAAAACAGAGGCTTTATTTATGTTAAAATGGGACTTTTAAAAGCAGTATTCACTCTGCGGAGAGCAAACTTTTGGTTTTTATTTAAAAATGCCATGGGGTTTGGACTTTGCTCATTGTTGAAGGCCGTACGGTTACCTATAATTGTTAGTTTCTGTGTCATTTTGGTCTCTTGCGGAGAGTTGTCTCTCATTGGCAATCATACCACATTATTCTTTCTTTATCAAGATTAAATTCTGAAAAATTGCAACAGGAAAGAGTCGGTATTTAAAGATGATATTAATTTATAGTTTTTTGTTGCAGGTAGACAGCCTCTACGTGGCCCGGCCTGCACAGATGAAGAGGAGGGAGGACACCACACCACTCATGGCTGGGGCAGGGTTTTCACACGTGGGTATTATTCCGTCATTACAGTTTTTCTTCAAACTTTGTTTATATTCGATAGGCAATAAGATCTGTTTTTTCTGGAATAGTTTGAAAAAAAAACAGAGGCTTTATTTATGTTAAAATGGGACTTTTAAAAGCAGTATTCACTCTGCGGAGAGCAAACTTTTGGTTTTGATTTAAAAATGCCATGGGGTTTGGACTTTGCTCATTGTTGAAGGCCGTACGGTTACCTATAATTGTTAGTTTCTGTGTCATTTTGGTCTCTTGCGGAGAGTTGTCTCTCATTGGCAATCATACCACATTATTCTTTCTTTATCAAGATTAAATTCTGAAAAATTGCAACAGGAAAGAGTCGGTATTTAAAGATGATATTAATTTATAGTTTTTTGTTGCAGGTAGACAGCCTCTACGTGGCCCGGATTGCACAGATGAAGAGGAGGGAGGACACCACACCACTCATGGCTTGGGCAGGGTTTTCACACGTGGGTATTATTCCGTCATTACAGTTTTTCTTCAAACTTTGTTTATATTCGATAGGCAATAAGATCTGTTTTTTCTGGAATAGTTTGAAAAAAAACCAGAGGCTTTATTTATGTTAAAATGGGACTTTTAAAAGCAGTATTCACTCTGCGGAGAGCAAACTTTTGGTTTTGATTTAAAAATGCCATAGGGTTTGGACTTTGCTCATTGTTGAAGGCCGTACGGTTACCTATAATTGTTAGTTTCTGTGTCATTTTGGTCTCTTGCGGAGAGTTGTCTCTCATTGGCAATCATACCACATTATTCTTTCTTTATCAAGATTAAATTCTGAAAAAATTGCAACAGGAAAGAGTCGGTATTTAAAGATGATATTAATTTATAGTTTTTTGTTGCAGGTAGACAGCCTCTACGTGGCCCGGCCTGCACAGATGAAGAGGAGGGAGGACACCACACACCTCATGGCTTGGGCAGGGTTTTCACACGTGGGTATTATTCCGTCATTACAGTTTTTCTTCAAACTTTGTTTATATTCGATAGGCAATAAGATCTGTTTTTTCTGGAATAGTTTGAAAAAAAACCAGAGGCTTTATTTATGTTAAAATGGGACTTTTAAAAGCAGTATTCACTCTGCGGAGAGCAAACTTTTGGTTTTGATTTAAAAATGCCATGGGGTTTGGACTTTGCTCATTGTTGAAGGCCGTACGGTTACCTATAATTGTTAGTTTCTGTGTCATTTTGGTCTCTTGCGGAGAGTTGTCTCTCATTGGCAATCATACCACATTATTCTTTCTTTATCAAGATTAAATTCTGAAAAATTGCAACAGGAAAGAGTCGGTATTTAAAGATGATATTAATTTATAGTTTTTTGTTGCAGGTAGACAGCCTCTACGTGGCCCGGCCTGCACAGATGAAGAGGAGGGAGGACACCACACCACTCATGGCTGGGGCAGGGTTTTCACACGTGGGTATTATTCCGTCATTACAGTTTTTCTTCAAACTTTGTTTATATTCGATAGGCAATAAGATCTGTTTTTTCTGGAATAGTTTGAAAAAAAAACAGAGGCTTTATTTATGTTAAAATATGGGACTTTTAAAAGCAGTATTCACTCTGCGGAGAGCAAACTTTTGGTTTTGATTTAAAAATGCCATAGGGTTTGGACTTTGCTCATTGTTGAAGGCCGTACGGTTACCTATAATTGTTAGTTTCTGTGTCATTTTGGTCTCTTGCGGAGAGTTGTCTCTCATTGGCAATCATACCACATTATTCTTTCTTTATCAAGATTAAATTCTGAAAAAATTGCAACAGGAAAGAGTCTGTATTTAAAGATGATATTAATTTATAGTTTTTTGTTGCAGGTAGACAGCCTCTACGTGGCCCGGCCTGCACAGATGAAGAGGAGGGAGGACACCACACACCTCATGGCTTGGGCAGGGTTTTCACACGTGGGTATTATTCCGTCATTACAGTTTTTCTTCAAACTTTGTTTATATTCGATAGGCAATAAGATCTGTTTTTTCTGGAATCGTTTGAAAAAAAAACCAGAGGCTTTATTTATGTTAAAATGGGACTTTTAAAAGCAGTATTCACTCTGCGGAGAGCAAACTTTTGGTTTTGATTTAAAAATGCCATGGGGTTTGGACTTTGCTCATTGTTGAAGGCCGTACGGTTACCTATAATTGTTAGTTTCTGTGTCATTTTGGTCTCTTGCGGAGAGTTGTCTCTCATTGGCAATCATACCACATTATTCTTTCTTTATCAAGATTAAATTCTGAAAAATTGCAACAGGAAAGAGTCGGTATTTAAAGATGATATTAATTTATAGTTTTTTGTTGCAGGTAGACAGCCTCTACGTGGCCCGGCCTGCACAGATGAAGAGGAGGGAGGACACCACACCACTCATGGCTGGGGCAGGGTTTTCACACGTGGGTATTATTCCGTCATTACTGTTTTTCTTCAAACTTTGTTTATATTCGATAGGCAATAAGATCTGTTTTTTCTGGAATAGTTTGAAAAAAAAACAGAGGCTTTATTTATGTTAAAATGGGACTTTTAAAAGCAGTATTCACTCTGCGGAGAGCAAACTTTTGGTTTTGATTTAAAAATGCCATGGGGTTTGGACTTTGCTCATTGTTGAAGGCCGTACGGTTACCTATAATTGTTAGTTTCTGTGTCATTTTGGTCTCTTGCGGAGAGTTGTCTCTCATTGGCAATCATACCACATTATTCTTTCTTTATCAAGATTAAATTCTGAAAAATTGCAACAGGAAAGAGTCGGTATTTAAAGATGATATTAATTTATAGTTTTTTGTTGCAGGTAGACAGCCTCTACGTGGCCCGGATTGCACAGATGAAGAGGAGGGAGGACACCACACCACTCATGGCTTGGGCAGGGTTTTCACACGTGGGTATTATTCCGTCATTACAGTTTTTCTTCAAACTTTGTTTATATTCGATAGGCAATAAGATCTGTTTTTTCTGGAATAGTTTGAAAAAAAACCAGAGGCTTTATTTATGTTAAAATGGGACTTTTAAAAGCAGTATTCACTCTGCGGAGAGCAAACTTTTGGTTTTGATTTAAAAATGCCATAGGGTTTGGACTTTGCTCATTGTTGAAGGCCGTACGGTTACCTATAATTGTTAGTTTCTGTGTCATTTTGGTCTCTTGCGGAGAGTTGTCTCTCATTGGCAATCATACCACATTATTCTTTCTTTATCAAGATTAAATTCTGAAAAAATTGCAACAGGAAAGAGTCGGTATTTAAAGATGATATTAATTTATAGTTTTTTGTTGCAGGTAGACAGCCTCTACGTGGCCCGGCCTGCACAGATGAAGAGGAGGGAGGACACCACACACCTCATGGCTTGGGCAGGGTTTTCACACGTGGGTATTATTCCGTCATTACAGTTTTTCTTCAAACTTTGTTTATATTCGATAGGCAATAAGATCTGTTTTTTCTGGAATAGTTTGAAAAAAAACCAGAGGCTTTATTTATGTTAAAATGGGACTTTTAAAAGCAGTATTCACTCTGCGGAGAGCAAACTTTTGGTTTTGATTTAAAAATGCCATGGGGTTTGGACTTTGCTCATTGTTGAAGGCCGTACGGTTACCTATAATTGTTAGTTTCTGTGTCATTTTGGTCTCTTGCGGAGAGTTGTCTCTCATTGGCAATCATACCACATTATTCTTTCTTTATCAAGATTAAATTCTGAAAAATTGCAACAGGAAAGAGTCGGTATTTAAAGATGATATTAATTTATAGTTTTTTGTTGCAGGTAGACAGCCTCTACGTGGCCCGGCCTGCACAGATGAAGAGGAGGGAGGACACCACACCACTCATGGCTGGGGCAGGGTTTTCACACGTGGGTATTATTCCGTCATTACAGTTTTTCTTCAAACTTTGTTTATATTCGATAGGCAATAAGATCTGTTTTTTCTGGAATAGTTTGAAAAAAAAACAGAGGCTTTATTTATGTTAAAATATGGGACTTTTAAAAGCAGTATTCACTCTGCGGAGAGCAAACTTTTGGTTTTGATTTAAAAATGCCATAGGGTTTGGACTTTGCTCATTGTTGAAGGCCGTACGGTTACCTATAATTGTTAGTTTCTGTGTCATTTTGGTCTCTTGCGGAGAGTTGTCTCTCATTGGCAATCATACCACATTATTCTTTCTTTATCAAGATTAAATTCTGAAAAAATTGCAACAGGAAAGAGTCTGTATTTAAAGATGATATTAATTTATAGTTTTTTGTTGCAGGTAGACAGCCTCTACGTGGCCCGGCCTGCACAGATGAAGAGGAGGGAGGACACCACACACCTCATGGCTTGGGCAGGGTTTTCACACGTGGGTATTATTCCGTCATTACAGTTTTTCTTCAAACTTTGTTTATATTCGATAGGCAATAAGATCTGTTTTTTCTGGAATCGTTTGAAAAAAAAACCAGAGGCTTTATTTATGTTAAAATGGGACTTTTAAAAGCAGTATTCACTCTGCGGAGAGCAAACTTTTGGTTTTGATTTAAAAATGCCATGGGGTTTGGACTTTGCTCATTGTTGAAGGCCGTACGGTTACCTATAATTGTTAGTTTCTGTGTCATTTTGGTCTCTTGCGGAGAGTTGTCTCTCATTGGCAATCATACCACATTATTCTTTCTTTATCAAGATTAAATTCTGAAAAATTACAACAGGAAAGAGTCTGTATTTAAAGATGATATTAATTTATAGTTTTTTGTTGCAGGTAGACAGCCTCTACGTGGCCCGGCCTGCACAGATGAAGAGGAGGGAGGACACCACACCACTCATGGCTTGGGCAGGGTTTTCACACGTGGGTATTATTCCGTCATTACAGTTTTTCTTCAAACTTTGTTTATATTCGATAGGCAATAAGATCTGTTTTTTCTGGAATAGTTTGAAAAAAAACCAGAGGCTTTATTTATGTTAAAATGGGACTTTTAAAAGCAGTATTCACTCTGCGGAGAGCAAACTTTTGGTTTTGATTTAAAAATGCCATGGGGTTTGGACTTTGCTCATTGTTGAAGGCCGTACGGTTACCTATAATTGTTAGTTTCTGTGTCATTTTGGTCTCTTGTGGAGAGTTGTCTCTCATTGGCAATCATACCACATTATTCTTTCTTTATCAAGATTAAATTCTGAAAAAATTGCAACAGGAAAGAGTCTGTATTTAAAGATGATATTAATTTATAGTTTTTTGTTGCAGGTAGACAGCCTCTACGTGGCCCGGCCTGCACAGATGAAGAGGAGGGAGGACACCACACCACTCATGGCTTGGGCAGGGTTTTCACACGTGGGTATTATTCCGTCATTACAGTTTTTCTTCAAACTTTGTTTATATTCGATAGGCAATAAGATCTGTTTTTTCTGGAATAGTTTGAAAAAAAACCAGAGGCTTTATTTATGTTAAAATGGGACTTTTAAAAGCAGTATTCACTCTGCGGAGAGCAAACTTTTGGTTTTGATTTAAAAATGCCATGGGGTTTGGACTTTGCTCATTGTTGAAGGCCGTACGGTTACCTATAATTGTTAGTTTCTGTGTCATTTTGGTCTCTTGCAGAGAGTTGTTTTTCATTGGCAATCATACCACATCTTCTTTCTTTATCAAGATTAAATTCTGAAAAATTGCAACAGGAAAGAGTTGGTATTTAAAGATGATATTAATTTATAGTTTTTTGTTGCAGGTAGACAGCCTCTACGTGGCCCGGCCTGCACAGATGAAGAGGAGGGAGGACACCACACCACTCATGGCTTGGGCAGGGTTTTCACAAGTGGGTATTATTCTGTCATTACAGTTTTTCTTCAAACTTTGTTTATATTCGATAGGCAATAAGATCTGTTTTTTCTGGAATAGTTTGAAAAAAAACAGAGGCTTTATTTATGTTAAAAAGGGACTTTTAAAAGCAGTATTCACTCTGCGGAGAGCAAACTTTTGGTTTTGATTTAAAAATGCCATGGGGTTTGGACTTTGCTCATTGTTGAAGGCCGTACGGTTACCTATAATTGTTAGTTTCTGTGTCATTTTGGTCTCTTGCGGAGAGTTGTCTCTCATTGGCAATCATACCACATCTTCTTTCTTTATCAAGATTAAATTCTGAAAAATTGCAACAGGAAAGAGTCGGTATTTAAAGATGATATTAATTTATAGTTTTTTGTTGCAGGTAGACAGCCTCTAAGTGGCCCGGCCTGCACAGATGAAGAGGAGGGAGGACACCACACCACTCATGGCTTGGGCAGGGTTTTCACACGTGAGTATTATTCCGTCATTACAGTTTTTCTTCAAACTTTGTTTATATTCGATAGGCAATAAGATCTGTTTTTTCTGGAATAGTTTGAAAAAAAAACAGAGGCTTTATTTATGTTAAAATGGGACTTTTAAAAGCAGTATTCACTCTGCGGAGAGCAAACTTTTGGTTTTGATTTAAAAATGCCATGGGGTTTGGACTTTGCTCATTGTTGAAGGCCGTACGGTTACCTATAATTGTTAGTTTCTGTGTCATTTTGGTCTCTTGCGGAGAGTTGTCTCTCATTGGCAATCATACCACATCTTCTTTCTTTATCAAGATTAAATTCTGAAAAATTGCAACAGGAAAGAGTCGGTATTTAAAGATGATATTAATTTATAGTTTTTTGTTGCAGGTAGACAGCCTCTACGTGGCCCGGCCTGCACAGATGAAGAGGAGGGAGGACACCACACCACTCATGGCTTGGGCAGGGTTTTCACACGTGAGTATTATTCCGTCATTACAGTTTTTCTTCAAACTTTGTTTATATTCGATAGGCAATAAGATCTGTTTTTTCTGGAATAGTTTGAAAAAAAAACAGAGGCTTTATTTATGTTAAAATGGGACTTTTAAAAGCAGTATTCACTCTGCGGAGAGCAAACTTTTGGTTTTGATTTAAAAATGCCATGGGGTTTGGACTTTGCTCATTGTTGAAGGCCGTACGGTTACCTATAATTGTTAGTTTCTGTGTCATTTTGGTCTCTTGCGGAGAGTTGTCTCTCATTGGCAATCATACCACATTATTCTTTCTTTATCAAGATTAAATTCTGAAAAATTGCAACAGGAAAGAGTCAGTATTTAAAGATGATATTAATTTATAGTTTTTTGTTGCAGGTAGACAGCCTCTACGTGGCCCGGCCTGCACAGATGAAGAGGAGGGAGGACACCACACCACTCATGGCTTGGGCAGGGTTTTCACACGTGGGTATTATTCCGTCATTACAGTTTTTCTTCAAACTTTGTTTATATTCGATAGGCAATAAGATCTGTTTTTTCTGGAATAGTTTGAAAAAAAAACAGAGGCTTTATTTATGTTAAAATGGGACTTTTAAAAGCAGTATTCACTCTGCGGAGAGCAAACTTTTGGTTTTGATTTAAAAATGCCATGGGGTTTGGACTTTGCTCATTGTTGAAGGCCGTACGGTTACCTATAATTGTTAGTTTCTGTGTCATTTTGGTCTCTTGCGGAGAGTTGTCTCTCATTGGCAATCATACCACATTATTCTTTCTTTATCAAGATTAAATTCTGAAAAATTGCAACAGGAAAGAGTCGGTATTTAAAGATGATATTAATTTATAGTTTTTTGTTGCAGGTAGACAGCCTCTACGTGGCACGGCCTGCACAGATGAAGAGGAGGGAGGACACCACACCACTCATGGCTTGGGCAGGGTTTTCACACGTGGGTATTATTCCGTCATTACAGTTTTTCTTCAAACTTTGTTTATATTCGATAGGCAAAAAGATCTGTTTTTTCTGGAATAGTTTGAAAAAAAAACAGAGGCTTTATTTATGTTAAAATGGGACTTTTAAAAGCAGTATTCACTCTGCGGAGAGCAAACTTTGGGTTTTGATTTAAAAATGCCATGGGGTTTGGACTTTGCTCATTGTTGAAGGCCGTACAGTTACCTATAATTGTTAGTTTCTGTGTCATTTTGGTCTCTTGCGGAGAGTTGTCTCTCATTGGCAATCCTGCCACATCTTCTTTCTTTATCAAGATTAAATTCTGAAAAATTGCAACAGGAAAGAGTCGGTATTTAAAGATGATATTAATTTATAGTTTTTTGTTGCAGGTAGACAGCCTCTACGTGGCCTGGCCTGCACAGATGAAGAGGAGGGAGGACACCACACCACTCATGGCTTGGGCAGGGTTTTCACACGTGGGTATTATTCCGTCATTACAGTTTTTCTTCAAACTTTGTTTATATTCGATAGGCAATAAGATCTGTTTTTTCTGGAATAGTTTGAAAAAAAAACAGAGGCTTTATTTATGTTAAAATGGGACTTTTAAAAGCAGTATTCACTCTGCGGAGAGCAAACTTTTGGTTTTGATTTAAAAATGCCATGGGGTTTGGACTTTGCTCATTGTTGAAGGCCGTACGGTTACCTATAATTGTTAGTTTCTGTGTCATTTTGGTCTCTTGCGGAGAGTTGTCTCTCATTGGCAATCATACCACATTATTCTTTCTTTATCAAGATTAAATTCTGAAAAATTACAACAGGAAAGAGTCTGTATTTAAAGATGATATTAATTTATAGTTTTTTGTTGCAGGTAGACAGCCTCTACGTGGCCCGGCCTGCACAGATGAAGAGGAGGGAGGACACCACACCACTCATGGCTTGGGCAGGGTTTTCACACGTGGGTATTATTCCGTCATTACAGTTTTTCTTCAAACTTTGTTTATATTCGATAGGCAATAAGATCTGTTTTTTCTGGAATAGTTTGAAAAAAAAACAGAGGCTTTATTTATGTTAAAATGGGACTTTTAAAAGCAGTATTCACTCTGCGGAGAGCAAACTTTTGGTTTTGATTTAAAAATGCCATGGGGTTTGGACTTTGCTCATTGTTGAAGGCCGTACGGTTACCTATAATTGTTAGTTTCTGTGTCATTTTGGTCTCTTGCGGAGAGTTGTCTCTCATTGGCAATCATACCACATTATTCTTTCTTTATCAAGATTAAATTCTGAAAAATTGCAACAGGAAAGAGTCGGTATTTAAAGATGATATTAATTTATAGTTTTTTGTTGCAGGTAGACAGCCTCTACGTGGCACGGCCTGCACAGATGAAGAGGAGGGAGGACACCACACCACTCATGGCTTGGGCAGGGTTTTCACACGTGGGTATTATTCCGTCATTACAGTTTTTCTTCAAACTTTGTTTATATTCGATAGGCAAAAAGATCTGTTTTTTCTGGAATAGTTTGAAAAAAAACCAGAGGCTTTATTTATGTTAAAATGGGACTTTTAAAAGCAGTATTCACTCTGCGGAGAGCAAACTTTGGGTTTTGATTTAAAAATGCCATGGGGTTTGGACTTTGCTCATTGTTGAAGGCCGTACAGTTACCTATAATTGTTAGTTTCTGTGTCATTTTGGTCTCTTGCGGAGAGTTGTCTCTCATTGGCAATCCTGCCACATCTTCTTTCTTTATCAAGATTAAATTCTGAAAAATTGCAACAGGAAAGAGTCGGTATTTAAAGATGATATTAATTTATAGTTTTTTGTTGCAGGTAGACAGCCTCTACGTGGCCTGGCCTGCACAGATGAAGAGGAGGGAGGACACCACACCACTCATGGCTTGGGCAGGGTTTTCACACGTGGGTATTATTCCGTCATTACAGTTTTTCTTCAAACTTTGTTTATATTCGATAGGCAATAAGATCTGTTTTTTCTGGAATAGTTTGAAAAAAAAACAGAGGCTTTATTTATGTTAAAATGGGACTTTTAAAAGCAGTATTCACTCTGCGGAGAGCAAACTTTTGGTTTTGATTTAAAAATGCCATGGGGTTTGGACTTTGCTCATTGTTGAAGGCCGTACGGTTACCTATAATTGTTAGTTTCTGTGTCATTTTGGTCTCTTGCGGAGAGTTGTCTCTCATTGGCAATCATACCACATTATTCTTTCTTTATCAAGATTAAATTCTGAAAAATTACAACAGGAAAGAGTCGGTATTTAAAGATGATATTAATTTATAGTTTTTTGTTGCAGGTAGACAGCCTCTACGTGGCCCGGCCTGCACAGATGAAGAGGAGGGAGGACACCACACCACTCATGGCTTGGGCAGGGTTTTCACACGTGGGTATTATTCCGTCATTACAGTTTTTCTTCAAACTTTGTTTATATTCGATAGGCAATAAGATCTGTTTTTTCTGGAATAGTTTGAAAAAAAAACAGAGGCTTTATTTATGTTAAAATGGGACTTTTAAAAGCAGTATTCACTCTGCGGAGAGCAAACTTTTGGTTTTGATTTAAAAATGCCATGGGGTTTGGACTTTGCTCACTGTTGAAGGCCGTACGGTTACCTATAATTGTTAGTTTCTGTGTCATTTTGGTCTCTTGCGGAGAGTTGTCTCTCATTGGCAATCATACCACATTATTCTTTCTTTATCAAGATTAAATTCTGAAAAATTGCAACAGGAAAGAGTCGGTATTTAAAGATGATATTAATTTATAGTTTTTTGTTGCAGGTAGACAGCCTCTACGTGGCCCGGCCTGCACAGATGAAGAGGAGGGAGGACACCACACCACTCATGGCTTGGGCAGGGTTTTCACACGTGGGTATTATTCCGTCATTACAGTTTTTCTTCAGACTTTGTTTATATTCGATAGGCAATAAGATCTGTTTTTTCTGGAATAGTTTGAAAAAAAAACAGAGGCTTTATTTATGTTAAAATGGGACTTTTAAAAGCAGTATTCACTCTGCGGAGAGCAAACTTTTGGTTTTGATTTAAAAATGCCATAGGGTTTGGACTTTGCTCATTGTTGAAGGCCGTACGGTTACCTATAATTGTTAGTTTCTGTGTCATTTTGGTCTCTTGCGGAGAGTTGTCTCTCATTGGCAATCATACCACATCTTCTTTCTTTATCAAGATTAAATTCTGAAAAATTGCAACAGGAAAGAGTCGGTATTTAAAGATGATATTAATTTATAGTTTTTTGTTGCAGGTAGACAGCCTCTACGTGGCCCGGCCTGCACAGATGAAGAGGAGGGAGGACACCACACCACTCATGGCTTGGGCAGGGTTTTCACTTGTGGGTATTATTCCGTCATTAAAGTTTTTCTTCAAACTTTGTTTATATTCGATAGGCAATAAGATCTGTTTTTTCTGGAATAGTTTGAAAAAAAAACAGAGGCTTTATTTATGTTAAAATGGGACTTTTAAAAGCAGTATTTACTCTGCGGAGAGCAAACTTTTGGTTTTGATTTAAAAATGCCATGGGGTTTGGACTTTGCTCATTGTTGAAGGCCGTACGGTTACCTATAATTGTTAGTTTCTGTGTCATTTTGGTCTCTTGCGGAGAGTTGTCTCTCATTGGCAATCATACCACATTATTCTTTCTTTATCAAGATTAAATTCTGAAAAATTGCAACAGGAAAGAGTCGGTATTTAAAGATGATATTAATTTATAGTTTTTTGTTGCAGGTAGACAGCCTCTACGTGGCCCGACCTGCACAGATGAAGAGGAGGGAGGACACCACACCACTCATGGCTTGGGCAGGGTTTTCACACGTGGGTATAATTCCGTCATTACAGTTTTTCTTCAAACTTTGTTTATATTCGATAGGCAATAAGATCTGTTTTTTCTGGAATAGTTTGAAAAAAAACCAGAGGCTTTATTTATGTTAAAATGGGACTTTTAAAAGCAGTATTCACTCTGCGGAGAGCAAACTTTTGGTTTTGATTTAAAAATGCCATGGGGTTTGGACTTTGCTCATTGTTGAAGGCCGTACGGTTACCTATAATTGTTAGTTTCTGTGTCATTTTGGTCTCTTGCGGAGAGTTGTCTCTCATTGGCAATCATACCACATTATTCTTTCTTTATCAAGATTAAATTCTGAAAAATTGCAACAGGAAAGAGTCGGTATTTAAAGATGATATTAATTTATAGTTTTTTGTTGCAGGTAGACAGCCTCTACGTGGCCCGGCCTGCACAGATGAAGAGGAGGGAGGACACCACACCACTCATGGCTTGGGCAGGGTTTTCACACGTGGGTATTATTCCGTCATTACAGTTTTTCTTCAAACTTTGTTTATATTCGATAGGCAATAAGATCTGTTTTTTCTGGAATAGTTTGAAAAAAAAACAGAGGCTTTATTTATGGTAAAATGGGACTTTTAAAAGCAGTATTCACTCTGCGGAGAGCAAACTTTTGGTTTTGATTTAAAAATGCCATGGGGTTTGGACTTTGCTCATTGTTGAAGGCCGTACGGTTACCTATAATTGTTAGTTTCTGTGTCATTTTGGTCTCTTGCGGAGAGTTGTCTCTCATTGGCAATCATACCACATTATTCTTTCTTTATCAAGATTAAATTCTGAAAAATTGCAACAGGAAAGAGTCGGTATTTAAAGATGATATTAATTTATAGTTTTTTGTTGCAGGTAGACAGCCTCTACGTGGCCCGGCCTGCACAGATGAAGAGGAGGGAGGACACCACACCACTCATGGCTTGGGCAGGGTTTTCACACGTGGGTATTATTCCGTCATTACAGTTTTTCTTCAAACTTTGTTTATATTCGATAGGCAATAAGATCTGTTTTTTCTGGAATAGTTTGAAAAAAAACAGAGGCTTTATTTATGTTAAAAAGGGACTTTTAAAAGCAGTATTCACTCTGCGGAGAGCAAACTTTTGGTTTTGATTTAAAAATGCCATGGGGTTTGGACTTTGCTCATTGTTGAAGGCCGTACGGTTACCTATAATTGTTAGTTTCTGTGTCATTTTGGTCTCTTGCGGAGAGTTGTCTCTCATTGGCAATCATACCACATTATTCTTTCTTTATCAAGATTAAATTCTGAAAAATTGCAACAGGAAAGAGTCGGTATTTAAAGATGATATTAATTTATAGTTTTTTGTTGCAGGTAGACAGCCTCTACGTGGCCCGGCCTGCACAGATGAAGAGGAGGGAGGACACCACACCACTCATGGCTTGGGCAGGGTTTTCACACGTGGGTATTATTCCGTCATTACAGTTTTTCTTCAAACTTTGTTTATATTCGATAGGCAATAAGATCTGTTTTTTCTGGAATAGTTTGAAAAAAAACAGAGGCTTTATTTATGTTAAAAAGGGACTTTTAAAAGCAGTATTCACTCTGCGGAGAGCAAACTTTTGGTTTTGATTTAAAAATGCCATGGGGTTTGGACTTTGCTCATTGTTGAAGGCCGTACGGTTACCTATAATTGTTAGTTTCTGTGTCATTTTGGTCTCTTGCGGAGAGTTGTCTCTCATTGGCAATCATACCACATTATTCTTTCTTTATCAAGATTAAATTCTGAAAAATTGCAACAGGAAAGAGTCGGTATTTAAAGATGATATTAATTTATAGTTTTTTGTTGCAGGTAGACAGCCTCTACGTGGCCCGACCTGCACAGATGAAGAGGAGGGAGGACACCACACCACTCATGGCTTGGGCAGGGTTTTCACACGTGGGTATAATTCCGTCATTACAGTTTTTCTTCAAACTTTGTTTATATTCGATAGGCAATAAGATCTGTTTTTTCTGGAATAGTTTGAAAAAAAACCACAGGCTTTATTTATGTTAAAATGGGACTTTTAAAAGCAGTATTCACTCTGCGGAGAGCAAACTTTTGGTTTTGATTTAAAAATGCCATGGGGTTTGGACTTTGCTCATTGTTGAAGGCCGTACGGTTACCTATAATTGTTAGTTTCTGTGTCATTTTGGTCTCTTGCGGAGAGTTGTCTCTCATTGGCAATCATACCACATTATTCTTTCTTTATCAAGATTAAATTCTGAAAAATTGCAACAGGAAAGAGTCGGTATTTAAAGATGATATTAATTTATAGTTTTTTGTTGCAGGTAGACAGCCTCTACGTGGCCCGGCCTGCACAGATGAAGAGGAGGGAGGACACCACACCACTCATGGCTTGGGCAGGGTTTTCACACGTGGGTATTATTCCGTCATTACAGTTTTTCTTCAAACTTTGTTTATATTCGATAGGCAATAAGATCTGTTTTTTCTGGAATAGTTTGAAAAAAAAACAGAGGCTTTATTTATGGTAAAATGGGACTTTTAAAAGCAGTATTCACTCTGCGGAGAGCAAACTTTTGGTTTTGATTTAAAAATGCCATGGGGTTTGGACTTTGCTCATTGTTGAAGGCCGTACGGTTACCTATAATTGTTAGTTTCTGTGTCATTTTGGTCTCTTGCGGAGAGTTGTCTCTCATTGGCAATCATACCACATTATTCTTTCTTTATCAAGATTAAATTCTGAAAAATTGCAACAGGAAAGAGTCGGTATTTAAAGATGATATTAATTTATAGTTTTTTGTTGCAGGTAGACAGCCTCTACGTGGCCCGGCCTGCACAGATGAAGAGGAGGGAGGACACCACACCACTCATGGCTTGGGCAGGGTTTTCACACGTGGGTATTATTCCGTCATTACAGTTTTTCTTCAAACTTTGTTTATATTCGATAGGCAATAAGATCTGTTTTTTCTGGAATAGTTTGAAAAAAAACAGAGGCTTTATTTATGTTAAAAAGGGACTTTTAAAAGCAGTATTCACTCTGCGGAGAGCAAACTTTTGGTTTTGATTTAAAAATGCCATGGGGTTTGGACTTTGCTCATTGTTGAAGGCCGTACGGTTACCTATAATTGTTAGTTTCTGTGTCATTTTGGTCTCTTGCGGAGAGTTGTCTCTCATTGGCAATCATACCACATTATTCTTTCTTTATCAAGATTAAATTCTGAAAAATTGCAACAGGAAAGAGTCGGTATTTAAAGATGATATTAATTTATAGTTTTTTGTTGCAGGTAGACAGCCTCTACGTGGCCCGGCCTGCACAGATGAAGAGGAGGGAGGACACCACACCACTCATGGCTGGGGCAGGGTTTTCACACGTGGGTATTATTCCGTCATTACAGTTTTTCTTCAAACTTTGTTTATATTCGATAGGCAATAAGATCTGTTTTTTCTGGAATAGTTTGAAAAAAAAACAGAGGCTTTATTTATGTTAAAATGGGACTTTTAAAAGCAGTATTCACTCTGCGGAGAGCAAACTTTTGGTTTTGATTTAAAAATGCCATGGGGTTTGGACTTTGCTCATTGTTGAAGGCCGTACGGTTACCTATAATTGTTAGTTTCTGTGTCATTTTGGTCTCTTGCGGAGAGTTGTCTCTCATTGGCAATCATACCACATTATTCTTTCTTTATCAAGATTAAATTCTGAAAAATTGCAACAGGAAAGAGTCGGTATTTAAAGATGATATTAATTTATAGTTTTTTGTTGCAGGTAGACAGCCTCTACGTGGCCCGGCCTGCAGAGATGAAGAGGAGGGAGGACACCACACCACTCATGGCTTGGGCAGGGTTTTCACACGTGGGTATTATTCCGTCATTACAGTTTTTCTTCAAACTTTGTTTATATTCGATAGGCAATAAGATCTGTTTTTTCTGGAATAGTTTGAAAAAAAACAGAGGCTTTATTTATGTTAAAAAGGGACTTTTAAAAGCAGTATTCACTCTGCGGAGAGCAAACTTTTGGTTTTGATTTAAAAATGCCATGGGGTTTGGACTTTGCTCATTGTTGAAGGCCGTACGGTTACCTATAATTGTTAGTTTCTGTGTCATTTTGGTCTCTTGCGGAGAGTTGTCTCATTGGCAATCATACCACATTATTCTTTCTTTATCAAGATTAAATTCTGAAAAATTGCAACAGGAAAGAGTCGGTATTTAAAGATGATATTAATTTATAGTTTTTTGTTGCAGGTAGACAGCCTCTACGTGGCCCGGCCTGCACAGATGAAGAGGAGGGAGGACACCACACCACTCATGGCTTGGGCAGGGTTTTCACACGTGGGTATTATTCCGCCATTAAAGTTTTTCTTCAAACTTTGTTTATATTCGATAGGCAATAAGATCTGTTTTTTCTGGAATAGTTTGAAAAAAAAACAGAGGCTTTATTTATGTTAAAATGGGACTTTTAAAAGCAGTATTCACTCTGCGGAGAGCAAACTTTTGGTTTTGATTTAAAAATGCCATGGGGTTTGGACTTTGCTCATTGTTGAAGGCCGTACGGTTACCTATAATTGTTAGTTTCTGTGTCATTTTGGTCTCTTGCGGAGAGTTGTCTCTCATTGGCAATCATACCACATTATTCTTTCTTTATCAAGATTAAATTCTGAAAAATTGCAACAGGAAAGAGTCGGTATTTAAAGATGATATTAATTTATAGTTTTTTGTTGCAGGTAGACAGCCTCTACGTGGCCCGACCTGCACAGATGAAGAGGAGGGAGGACACCACACCACTCATGGCTTGGGCAGGGTTTTCACACGTGGGTATAATTCCGTCATTACAGTTTTTCTTCAAACTTTGTTTATATTCGATAGGCAATAAGATCTGTTTTTTCTGGAATAGTTTGAAAAAAAACCAGAGGCTTTATTTATGTTAAAATGGGACTTTTAAAAGCAGTATTCACTCTGCGGAGAGCAAACTTTTGGTTTTGATTTAAAAATGCCATGGGGTTTGGACTTTGCTCATTGTTGAAGGCCGTACGGTTACCTATAATTGTTAGTTTCTGTGTCATTTTGGTCTCTTGCGGAGAGTTGTCTCTCATTGGCAATCATACCACATTATTCTTTCTTTATCAAGATTAAATTCTGAAAAATTGCAACAGGAAAGAGTCGGTATTTAAAGATGATATTAATTTATAGTTTTTTGTTGCAGGTAGACAGCCTCTACGTGGCCCGGCCTGCACAGATGAAGAGGAGGGAGGACACCACACCACTCATGGCTTGAGCAGGGTTTTCACACGTGGGTATTATTCCGTCATTACAGTTTTTCTTCAAACTTTGTTTATATTCGATAGGCAATAAGATCTGTTTTTTCTGGAATAGTTTGAAAAAAAAACAGAGGCTTTATTTATGGTAAAATGGGACTTTTAAAAGCAGTATTCACTCTGCGGAGAGCAAACTTTTGGTTTTGATTTAAAAATGCCATGGGGTTTGGACTTTGCTCATTGTTGAAGGCCGTACGGTTACCTATAATTGTTAGTTTCTGTGTCATTTTGGTCTCTTGCGGAGAGTTGTCTCTCATTGGCAATCATACCACATTATTCTTTCTTTATCAAGATTAAATTCTGAAAAATTGCAACAGGAAAGAGTCGGTATTTAAAGATGATATTAATTTATAGTTTTTTGTTGCAGGTAGACAGCCTCTACGTGGCCCGGCCTGCACAGATGAAGAGGAGGGAGGACACCACACCACTCATGGCTTGGGCAGGGTTTTCACACGTGGGTATTATTCCGTCATTACAGTTTTTCTTCAAACTTTGTTTATATTCGATAGGCAATAAGATCTGTTTTTTCTGGAATAGTTTGAAAAAAAACAGAGGCTTTATTTATGTTAAAAAGGGACTTTTAAAAGCAGTATTCACTCTGCGGAGAGCAAACTTTTGGTTTTGATTTAAAAATGCCATGGGGTTTGGACTTTGCTCATTGTTGAAGGCCGTACGGTTACCTATAATTGTTAGTTTCTGTGTCATTTTGGTCTCTTGCGGAGAGTTGTCTCTCATTGGCAATCATACCACATTATTCTTTCTTTATCAAGATTAAATTCTGAAAAATTGCAACAGGAAAGAGTCGGTATTTAAAGATGATATTAATTTATAGTTTTTTGTTGCAGGTAGACAGCCTCTACGTGGCCCGGCCTGCACAGATGAAGAGGAGGGAGGACACCACACCACTCATGGCTGGGGCAGGGTTTTCACACGTGGGTATTATTCCGTCATTACAGTTTTTCTTCAAACTTTGTTTATATTCGATAGGCAATAAGATCTGTTTTTTCTGGAATAGTTTGAAAAAAAAACAGAGGCTTTATTTATGTTAAAATGGGACTTTTAAAAGCAGTATTCACTCTGCGGAGAGCAAACTTTTGGTTTTGATTTAAAAATGCCATGGGGTTTGGACTTTGCTCATTGTTGAAGGCCGTACGGTTACCTATAATTGTTAGTTTCTGTGTCATTTTGGTCTCTTGCGGAGAGTTGTCTCTCATTGGCAATCATACCACATTATTCTTTCTTTATCAAGATTAAATTCTGAAAAATTGCAACAGGAAAGAGTCGGTATTTAAAGATGATATTAATTTATAGTTTTTTGTTGCAGGTAGACAGCCTCTACGTGGCCCGGCCTGCAGAGATGAAGAGGAGGGAGGACACCACACCACTCATGGCTTGGGCAGGGTTTTCACACGTGGGTATTATTCCGTCATTACAGTTTTTCTTCAAACTTTGTTTATATTCGATAGGCAATAAGATCTGTTTTTTCTGGAATAGTTTGAAAAAAAACAGAGGCTTTATTTATGTTAAAAAGGGACTTTTAAAAGCAGTATTCACTCTGCGGAGAGCAAACTTTTGGTTTTGATTTAAAAATGCCATGGGGTTTGGACTTTGCTCATTGTTGAAGGCCGTACGGTTACCTATAATTGTTAGTTTCTGTGTCATTTTGGTCTCTTGCGGAGAGTTGTCTCATTGGCAATCATACCACATTATTCTTTCTTTATCAAGATTAAATTCTGAAAAATTGCAACAGGAAAGAGTCGGTATTTAAAGATGATATTAATTTATAGTTTTTTGTTGCAGGTAGACAGCCTCTACGTGGCCCGGCCTGCACAGATGAAGAGGAGGGAGGACACCACACCACTCATGGCTTGGGCAGGGTTTTCACACGTGGGTATTATTCCGCCATTAAAGTTTTTCTTCAAACTTTGTTTATATTCGATAGGCAATAAGATCTGTTTTTTCTGGAATAGTTTGAAAAAAAAACAGAGGCTTTATTTATGTTAAAATGGGACTTTTAAAAGCAGTATTCACTCTGCGGAGAGCAAACTTTTGGTTTTGATTTAAAAATGCCATGGGGTTTGGACTTTGCTCATTGTTGAAGGCCGTACGGTTACCTATAATTGTTAGTTTCTGTGTCATTTTGGTCTCTTGCGGAGAGTTGTCTCTCATTGGCAATCATACCACATTATTCTTTCTTTATCAAGATTAAATTCTGAAAAATTGCAACAGGAAAGAGTCGGTATTTAAAGATGATATTAATTTATAGTTTTTTGTTGCAGGTAGACAGCCTCTACGTGGCCCGACCTGCACAGATGAAGAGGAGGGAGGACACCACACCACTCATGGCTTGGGCAGGGTTTTCACACGTGGGTATAATTCCGTCATTACAGTTTTTCTTCAAACTTTGTTTATATTCGATAGGCAATAAGATCTGTTTTTTCTGGAATAGTTTGAAAAAAAACCAGAGGCTTTATTTATGTTAAAATGGGACTTTTAAAAGCAGTATTCACTCTGCGGAGAGCAAACTTTTGGTTTTGATTTAAAAATGCCATGGGGTTTGGACTTTGCTCATTGTTGAAGGCCGTACGGTTACCTATAATTGTTAGTTTCTGTGTCATTTTGGTCTCTTGCGGAGAGTTGTCTCTCATTGGCAATCATACCACATTATTCTTTCTTTATCAAGATTAAATTCTGAAAAATTGCAACAGGAAAGAGTCGGTATTTAAAGATGATATTAATTTATAGTTTTTTGTTGCAGGTAGACAGCCTCTACGTGGCCCGACCTGCACAGATGAAGAGGAGGGAGGACACCACACCACTCATGGCTTGGGCAGGGTTTTCACACGTGGGTATAATTCCGTCATTACAGTTTTTCTTCAAACTTTGTTTATATTCGATAGGCAATAAGATCTGTTTTTTCTGGAATAGTTTGAAAAAAAACCAGAGGCTTTATTTATGTTAAAATGGGACTTTTAAAAGCAGTATTCACTCTGCGGAGAGCAAACTTTTGGTTTTGATTTAAAAATGCCATGGGGTTTGGACTTTGCTCATTGTTGAAGGCCGTACGGTTACCTATAATTGTTAGTTTCTGTGTCATTTTGGTCTCTTGCGGAGAGTTGTCTCTCATTGGCAATCATACCACATTATTCTTTCTTTATCAAGATTAAATTCTGAAAAATTGCAACAGGAAAGAGTCGGTATTTAAAGATGATATTAATTTATAGTTTTTTGTTGCAGGTAGACAGCCTCTACGTGGCCCGGCCTGCACAGATGAAGAGGAGGGAGGACACCACACCACTCATGGCTTGAGCAGGGTTTTCACACGTGGGTATTATTCCGTCATTACAGTTTTTCTTCAAACTTTGTTTATATTCGATAGGCAATAAGATCTGTTTTTTCTGGAATAGTTTGAAAAAAAAACAGAGGCTTTATTTATGGTAAAATGGGACTTTTAAAAGCAGTATTCACTCTGCGGAGAGCAAACTTTTGGTTTTGATTTAAAAATGCCATGGGGTTTGGACTTTGCTCATTGTTGAAGGCCGTACGGTTACCTATAATTGTTAGTTTCTGTGTCATTTTGGTCTCTTGCGGAGAGTTGTCTCTCATTGGCAATCATACCACATTATTCTTTCTTTATCAAGATTAAATTCTGAAAAATTGCAACAGGAAAGAGTCGGTATTTAAAGATGATATTAATTTATAGTTTTTTGTTGCAGGTAGACAGCCTCTACGTGGCCCGGCCTGCACAGATGAAGAGGAGGGAGGACACCACACCACTCATGGCTTGGGCAGGGTTTTCACACGTGGGTATTATTCCGTCATTACAGTTTTTCTTCAAACTTTGTTTATATTCGATAGGCAATAAGATCTGTTTTTTCTGGAATAGTTTGAAAAAAAACAGAGGCTTTATTTATGTTAAAAAGGGACTTTTAAAAGCAGTATTCACTCTGCGGAGAGCAAACTTTTGGTTTTGATTTAAAAATGCCATGGGGTTTGGACTTTGCTCATTGTTGAAGGCCGTACGGTTACCTATAATTGTTAGTTTCTGTGTCATTTTGGTCTCTTGCGGAGAGTTGTCTCTCATTGGCAATCATACCACATTATTCTTTCTTTATCAAGATTAAATTCTGAAAAATTGCAACAGGAAAGAGTCGGTATTTAAAGATGATATTAATTTATAGTTTTTTGTTGCAGGTAGACAGCCTCTACGTGGCCCGGCCTGCACAGATGAAGAGGAGGGAGGACACCACACCACTCATGGCTGGGGCAGGGTTTTCACACGTGGGTATTATTCCGTCATTACAGTTTTTCTTCAAACTTTGTTTATATTCGATAGGCAATAAGATCTGTTTTTTCTGGAATAGTTTGAAAAAAAAACAGAGGCTTTATTTATGTTAAAATGGGACTTTTAAAAGCAGTATTCACTCTGCGGAGAGCAAACTTTTGGTTTTGATTTAAAAATGCCATGGGGTTTGGACTTTGCTCATTGTTGAAGGCCGTACGGTTACCTATAATTGTTAGTTTCTGTGTCATTTTGGTCTCTTGCGGAGAGTTGTCTCTCATTGGCAATCATACCACATTATTCTTTCTTTATCAAGATTAAATTCTGAAAAATTGCAACAGGAAAGAGTCGGTATTTAAAGATGATATTAATTTATAGTTTTTTGTTGCAGGTAGACAGCCTCTACGTGGCCCGGCCTGCAGAGATGAAGAGGAGGGAGGACACCACACCACTCATGGCTTGGGCAGGGTTTTCACACGTGGGTATTATTCCGTCATTACAGTTTTTCTTCAAACTTTGTTTATATTCGATAGGCAATAAGATCTGTTTTTTCTGGAATAGTTTGAAAAAAAACAGAGGCTTTATTTATGTTAAAAAGGGACTTTTAAAAGCAGTATTCACTCTGCGGAGAGCAAACTTTTGGTTTTGATTTAAAAATGCCATGGGGTTTGGACTTTGCTCATTGTTGAAGGCCGTACGGTTACCTATAATTGTTAGTTTCTGTGTCATTTTGGTCTCTTGCGGAGAGTTGTCTCATTGGCAATCATACCACATTATTCTTTCTTTATCAAGATTAAATTCTGAAAAATTGCAACAGGAAAGAGTCGGTATTTAAAGATGATATTAATTTATAGTTTTTTGTTGCAGGTAGACAGCCTCTACGTGGCCCGGCCTGCACAGATGAAGAGGAGGGAGGACACCACACCACTCATGGCTTGGGCAGGGTTTTCACACGTGGGTATTATTCCGCCATTAAAGTTTTTCTTCAAACTTTGTTTATATTCGATAGGCAATAAGATCTGTTTTTTCTGGAATAGTTTGAAAAAAAAACAGAGGCTTTATTTATGTTAAAATGGGACTTTTAAAAGCAGTATTCACTCTGCGGAGAGCAAACTTTTGGTTTTGATTTAAAAATGCCATGGGGTTTGGACTTTGCTCATTGTTGAAGGCCGTACGGTTACCTATAATTGTTAGTTTCTGTGTCATTTTGGTCTCTTGCGGAGAGTTGTCTCTCATTGGCAATCATACCACATTATTCTTTCTTTATCAAGATTAAATTCTGAAAAATTGCAACAGGAAAGAGTCGGTATTTAAAGATGATATTAATTTATAGTTTTTTGTTGCAGGTAGACAGCCTCTACGTGGCCCGACCTGCACAGATGAAGAGGAGGGAGGACACCACACCACTCATGGCTTGGGCAGGGTTTTCACACGTGGGTATAATTCCGTCATTACAGTTTTTCTTCAAACTTTGTTTATATTCGATAGGCAATAAGATCTGTTTTTTCTGGAATAGTTTGAAAAAAAACCAGAGGCTTTATTTATGTTAAAATGGGACTTTTAAAAGCAGTATTCACTCTGCGGAGAGCAAACTTTTGGTTTTGATTTAAAAATGCCATGGGGTTTGGACTTTGCTCATTGTTGAAGGCCGTACGGTTACCTATAATTGTTAGTTTCTGTGTCATTTTGGTCTCTTGCGGAGAGTTGTCTCTCATTGGCAATCATACCACATTATTCTTTCTTTATCAAGATTAAATTCTGAAAAATTGCAACAGGAAAGAGTCGGTATTTAAAGATGATATTAATTTATAGTTTTTTGTTGCAGGTAGACAGCCTCTACGTGGCCCGGCCTGCACAGATGAAGAGGAGGGAGGACACCACACCACTCATGGCTTGAGCAGGGTTTTCACACGTGGGTATTATTCCGTCATTACAGTTTTTCTTCAAACTTTGTTTATATTCGATAGGCAATAAGATCTGTTTTTTCTGGAATAGTTTGAAAAAAAAACAGAGGCTTTATTTATGGTAAAATGGGACTTTTAAAAGCAGTATTCACTCTGCGGAGAGCAAACTTTTGGTTTTGATTTAAAAATGCCATGGGGTTTGGACTTTGCTCATTGTTGAAGGCCGTACGGTTACCTATAATTGTTAGTTTCTGTGTCATTTTGGTCTCTTGCGGAGAGTTGTCTCTCATTGGCAATCATACCACATTATTCTTTCTTTATCAAGATTAAATTCTGAAAAATTGCAACAGGAAAGAGTCGGTATTTAAAGATGATATTAATTTATAGTTTTTTGTTGCAGGTAGACAGCCTCTACGTGGCCCGGCCTGCACAGATGAAGAGGAGGGAGGACACCACACCACTCATGGCTTGGGCAGGGTTTTCACACGTGGGTATTATTCCGTCATTACAGTTTTTCTTCAAACTTTGTTTATATTCGATAGGCAATAAGATCTGTTTTTTCTGGAATAGTTTGAAAAAAAACAGAGGCTTTATTTATGTTAAAAAGGGACTTTTAAAAGCAGTATTCACTCTGCGGAGAGCAAACTTTTGGTTTTGATTTAAAAATGCCATGGGGTTTGGACTTTGCTCATTGTTGAAGGCCGTACGGTTACCTATAATTGTTAGTTTCTGTGTCATTTTGGTCTCTTGCGGAGAGTTGTCTCTCATTGGCAATCATACCACATTATTCTTTCTTTATCAAGATTAAATTCTGAAAAATTGCAACAGGAAAGAGTCGGTATTTAAAGATGATATTAATTTATAGTTTTTTGTTGCAGGTAGACAGCCTCTACGTGGCCCGGCCTGCACAGATGAAGAGGAGGGAGGACACCACACCACTCATGGCTTGGGCAGGGTTTTCACACGTGGGTATTATTCCGTCATTACAGTTTTTCTTCAAACTTTGTTTATATTCGATAGGCAATAAGATCTGTTTTTTCTGGAATAGTTTGAAAAAAAAACAGAGGCTTTATTTATGGTAAAATGGGACTTTTAAAAGCAGTATTCACTCTGCGGAGAGCAAACTTTTGGTTTTGATTTAAAAATGCCATGGGGTTTGGACTTTGCTCATTGTTGAAGGCCGTACGGTTACCTATAATTGTTAGTTTCTGTGTCATTTTGGTCTCTTGCGGAGAGTTGTCTCTCATTGGCAATCATACCACATTATTCTTTCTTTATCAAGATTAAATTCTGAAAAATTGCAACAGGAAAGAGTCGGTATTTAAAGATGATATTAATTTATAGTTTTTTGTTGCAGGTAGACAGCCTCTACGTGGCCCGGCCTGCACAGATGAAGAGGAGGGAGGACACCACACCACTCATGGCTTGGGCAGGGTTTTCACACGTGGGTATTATTCCGTCATTACAGTTTTTCTTCAAACTTTGTTTATATTCGATAGGCAATAAGATCTGTTTTTTCTGGAATAGTTTGAAAAAAAACAGAGGCTTTATTTATGTTAAAAAGGGACTTTTAAAAGCAGTATTCACTCTGCGGAGAGCAAACTTTTGGTTTTGATTTAAAAATGCCATGGGGTTTGGACTTTGCTCATTGTTGAAGGCCGTACGGTTACCTATAATTGTTAGTTTCTGTGTCATTTTGGTCTCTTGCGGAGAGTTGTCTCTCATTGGCAATCATACCACATTATTCTTTCTTTATCAAGATTAAATTCTGAAAAATTGCAACAGGAAAGAGTCGGTATTTAAAGATGATATTAATTTATAGTTTTTTGTTGCAGGTAGACAGCCTCTACGTGGCCCGGCCTGCACAGATGAAGAGGAGGGAGGACACCACACCACTCATGGCTGGGGCAGGGTTTTCACACGTGGGTATTATTCCGTCATTACAGTTTTTCTTCAAACTTTGTTTATATTCGATAGGCAATAAGATCTGTTTTTTCTGGAATAGTTTGAAAAAAAAACAGAGGCTTTATTTATGTTAAAATGGGACTTTTAAAAGCAGTATTCACTCTGCGGAGAGCAAACTTTTGGTTTTGATTTAAAAATGCCATGGGGTTTGGACTTTGCTCATTGTTGAAGGCCGTACGGTTACCTATAATTGTTAGTTTCTGTGTCATTTTGGTCTCTTGCGAAGAGTTGTCTCTCATTGGCAATCATACCACATTATTCTTTCTTTATCAAGATTAAATTCTGAAAAATTGCAACAGGAAAGAGTCGGTATTTAAAGATGATATTAATTTATAGTTTTTTGTTGCAGGTAGACAGCCTCTACGTGGCCCGGCCTGCAGAGATGAAGAGGAGGGAGGACACCACACCACTCATGGCTTGGGCAGGGTTTTCACACGTGGGTATTATTCCGTCATTACAGTTTTTCTTCAAACTTTGTTTATATTCGATAGGCAATAAGATCTGTTTTTTCTGGAATAGTTTGAAAAAAAACAGAGGCTTTATTTATGTTAAAAAGGGACTTTTAAAAGCAGTATTCACTCTGCGGAGAGCAAACTTTTGGTTTTGATTTAAAAATGCCATGGGGTTTGGACTTTGCTCATTGTTGAAGGCCGTACGGTTACCTATAATTGTTAGTTTCTGTGTCATTTTGGTCTCTTGCGGAGAGTTGTCTCATTGGCAATCATACCACATTATTCTTTCTTTATCAAGATTAAATTCTGAAAAATTGCAACAGGAAAGAGTCGGTATTTAAAGATGATATTAATTTATAGTTTTTTGTTGCAGGTAGACAGCCTCTACGTGGCCCGGCCTGCACAGATGAAGAGGAGGGAGGACACCACACCACTCATGGCTGGGGCAGGGTTTTCACACGTGGGTATTATTCCGTCATTACAGTTTTTCTTCAAACTTTGTTTATATTCGATAGGCAATAAGATCTGTTTTTTCTGGAATAGTTTGAAAAAAAAACAGAGGCTTTATTTATGTTAAAATGGGACTTTTAAAAGCAGTATTCACTCTGCGGAGAGCAAACTTTTGGTTTTGATTTAAAAATGCCATGGGGTTTGGACTTTGCTCATTGTTGAAGGCCGTACGGTTACCTATAATTGTTAGTTTCTGTGTCATTTTGGTCTCTTGCGGAGAGTTGTCTCTCATTGGCAATCATACCACATTATTCTTTCTTTATCAAGATTAAATTCTGAAAAATTGCAACAGGAAAGAGTCGGTATTTAAAGATGATATTAATTTATAGTTTTTTGTTGCAGGTAGACAGCCTCTACGTGGCCCGGCCTCCACAGATGAAGAGGAGGGAGGACACCACACCACTCATGGCTTGGGCAGGGTTTTCACACGTGGGTATTATTCCGTCATTACAGTTTTTCTTCAAACTTTGTTTATATTCGATAGGCAATAAGATCTGTTTTTTCTGGAATAGTTTGAAAAAAAACAGAGGCTTTATTTATGTTAAAAAGGGACTTTTAAAAGCAGTATTCACTCTGCGGAGAGCAAACTTTTGGTTTTGATTTAAAAATGCCATGGGGTTTGGACTTTGCTCATTGTTGAAGGCCGTACGGTTACCTATAATTGTTAGTTTCTGTGTCATTTTGGTCTCTTGCGGAGAGTTGTCTCTCATTGGCAATCATACCACATTATTCTTTCTTTATCAAGATTAAATTCTGAAAAATTGCAACAGGAAAGAGTCGGTATTTAAAGATGATATTAATTTATAGTTTTTTGTTGCAGGTAGACAGCCTCTACGTGGCCCGGCCTGCACAGATGAAGAGGAGGGAGGACACCACACCACTCATGGCTGGGGCAGGGTTTTCACACGTGGGTATTATTCCGTCATTACAGTTTTTCTTCAAACTTTGTTTATATTCGATAGGCAATAAGATCTGTTTTTTCTGGAATAGTTTGAAAAAAAAACAGAGGCTTTATTTATGTTAAAATGGGACTTTTAAAAGCAGTATTCACTCTGCGGAGAGCAAACTTTTGGTTTTGATTTAAAAATGCCATGGGGTTTGGACTTTGCTCATTGTTGAAGGCCGTACGGTTACCTATAATTGTTAGTTTCTGTGTCATTTTGGTCTCTTGCGGAGAGTTGTCTCTCATTGGCAATCATACCACATTATTCTTTCTTTATCAAGATTAAATTCTGAAAAATTGCAACAGGAAAGAGTCGGTATTTAAAGATGATATTAATTTATAGTTTTTTGTTGCAGGTAGACAGCCTCTACGTGGCCTGGCCTGCACAGATGAAGAGGAGGGAGGACACCACACCACTCATGGCTTGGGCAGGGTTTTCACACGTGGGTATTATTCCGTCATTACAGTTTTTCTTCAAACTTTGTTTATATTCGATAGGCAATAAGATCTGTTTTTTCTGGAATAGTTTGAAAAAAAACAGAGGCTTTATTTATGTTAAAATGGGACTTTTAAAAGCAGTATTCACTCTGCGGAGAGCAAACTTTTGGTTTTGATTTAAAAATGCCATGGGGTTTGGACTTTGCTCATTGTTGAAGGCCGTACGGTTACCTATAATTGTTAGTTTCTGTGTCATTTTGGTCTCTTGCAGAGAGTTGTCTCTCATTGGCAATCCTACCACATTATTCTTTCTTTATCAAGATTAAATTCTGAAAAATTGCAACAGGAAAGAGTCGGTATTTAAAGATGATATTAATTTATAGTTTTTTGTTGCAGGTAGACAGCCTCTACGTGTCCCGGCCTGCACAGATGAAGAGGAGGGAGGACACCACACCACTCATGTCTTGGGCAGGGTTTTCACACGTGGGTATTATTCCGTCATTAAAGTTTTTCTTCAAACTTTGTTTATATTCGATAGGCAATAAGATCTGTTTTTTCTGGAATAGTTTGAAAAAAAAAACAGAGGCTTTATTTATGTTAAAATGGGACTTTTAAAAGCAGTATTCACTCTGCGGAGAGCAAACTTTGGGTTTTGATTTAAAAATGCCATGGGGTTTGGACTTTGCTCATTGTTGAAGGCCGTACGGTTACCTATAATTGTTAGTTTCTGTGTCATTTTGGTCTCTTGCGGAGAGTTGTCTCTCATTGGCAATCATACCACATTATTCTTTCTTTATCAAGATTAAATTCTGAAAAATTGCAACAGGAAAGAGTCGGTATTTAAAGATGATATTAATTTATAGTTTTTTGTTGCAGGTAGACAGCCTCTACGTGGCCCGGCCTGCACAGATGAAGAGGAGGGAGGACACCACACCACTCATGGCTTGGGCAGGGTTTTCACACGTGGGTATTATTCCGTCATTACAGTTTTTCTTCAAACTTTGTTTATATTCGATAGGCAATAAGATCTGTTTTTTCTGGAATAGTTTGAAAAAAAAACAGAGGCTTTATTTATGTTAAAATGGGACTTTTAAAAGCAGTATTCACTCTGCGGAGAGCAAACTTTTGGTTTTGATTTAAAAATGCCATGGGGTTTGGACTTTGCTCATTGTTGAAGGCCGTACGGTTACCTATAATTGTTAGTTTCTGTGTCATTTTGGTCTCTTGCGGAGAGTTGTCTCTCATTGGCAATCATACCACATTATTCTTTCTTTATCAAGATTAAATTCTGAAAAATTGCAACAGGAAAGAGTCGGTATTTAAAGATGATATTAATTTATAGTTTTTTGTTGCAGGTAGACAGCCTCTACGTGGCCCGGCCTGCACAGATGAAGAGGAGGGAGGACACCACACCACTCATGGCTTGGGCAGGGTTTTCACACGTGGGTATTATTCCGTCATTAAAGTTTTTCTTCAAACTTTGTTTATATTCGATAGGCAATAAGATCTGTTTTTTCTGGAATAGTTTGAAAAAAAAAACAGAGGCTTTATTTATGTTAAAATGGGACTTTTAAAAGCAGTATTCACTCTGCGGAGAGCAAACTTTGGGTTTTGATTTAAAAATGCCATGGGGTTTGGACTTTGCTCATTGTTGAAGGCCGTACGGTTACCTATAATTGTTAGTTTCTGTGTCATTTTGGTCTCTTGCGGAGAGTTGTCTCTCATTGGCAATCATACCACATTATTCTTTCTTTATCAAGATTAAATTCTGAAAAATTGCAACAGGAAAGAGTCGGTATTTAAAGATGATATTAATTTATAGTTTTTTGTTGCAGGTAGACAGCCTCTACGTGGCCCGGCCTGCACAGATGAAGAGGAGGGAGGACACCACACCACTCATGGCTTGGGCAGGGTTTTCACACGTGGGTATTATTCCGTCATTACAGTTTTTCTTCAAACTTTGTTTATATTCGATAGGCAATAAGATCTGTTTTTTCTGGAATAGTTTGAAAAAAAAACAGAGGCTTTATTTATGTTAAAATGGGACTTTTAAAAGCAGTATTCACTCTGCGGAGAGCAAACTTTTGGTTTTGATTTAAAAATGCCATGGGGTTTGGACTTTGCTCATTGTTGAAGGCCGTACGGTTACCTATAATTGTTAGTTTCTGTGTCATTTTGGTCTCTTGCGGAGAGTTGTCTCTCATTGGCAATCATACCACATTATTCTTTCTTTATCAAGATTAAATTCTGAAAAATTGCAACAGGAAAGAGTCGGTATTTAAAGATGATATTAATTTATAGTTTTTTGTTGCAGGTAGACAGCCTCTACGTGGCCCGGCCTGCACAGATGAAGAGGAGGGAGGACACCACACCACTCATGGCTTGGGCAGGGTTTTCACACGTGGGTATTATTCCGTCATTACAGTTTTTCTTCAAACTTTGTTTATATTCGATAGGCAATAAGATCTGTTTTTTCTGGAATAGTTTGAAAAAAAACAGAGGCTTTATTTATGTTAAAAAGGGACTTTTAAAAGCAGTATTCACTCTGCGGAGAGCAAACTTTTGGTTTTGATTTAAAAATGCCATGGGGTTTGGACTTTGCTCATTGTTGAAGGCCGTACGGTTACCTATAATTGTTAGTTTCTGTGTCATTTTGGTCTCTTGCGGAGAGTTGTCTCTCATTGGCAATCATACCACATTATTCTTTCTTTATCAAGATTAAATTCTGAAAAATTGCAACAGGAAAGAGTCGGTATTTAAAGATGATATTAATTTATAGTTTTTTGTTGCAGGTAGACAGCCTCTACGTGGCCCGGCCTGCACAGATGAAGAGGAGGGAGGACACCACACCACTCATGGCTTGGGCAGGGTTTTCACACGTGGGTATTATTCCGTCATTACAGTTTTTCTTCAAACTTTGTTTATATTCGATAGGCAATAAGATCTGTTTTTTCTGGAATAGTTTGAAAAAAAACAGAGGCTTTATTTATGTTAAAAAGGGACTTTTAAAAGCAGTATTCACTCTGCGGAGAGCAAACTTTTGGTTTTGATTTAAAAATGCCATGGGGTTTGGACTTTGCTCATTGTTGAAGGCCGTACGGTTACCTATAATTGTTAGTTTCTGTGTCATTTTGGTCTCTTGCGGAGAGTTGTCTCTCATTGGCAATCATACCACATTATTCTTTCTTTATCAAGATTAAATTCTGAAAAATTGCAACAGGAAAGAGTCGGTATTTAAAGATGATATTAATTTATAGTTTTTTGTTGCAGGTAGACAGCCTCTACGTGGCCCGGCCTGCACAGATGAAGAGGAGGGAGGACACCACACCACTCATGGCTTGGGCAGGGTTTTCACACGTGGGTATTATTCCGTCATTACAGTTTTTCTTTCAAACTTTGTTTATATTCGATAGGCAATAAGATCTGTTTTTTCTGGAATAGTTTGAAAAAAAAACAGAGGCTTTATTTATGTTAAAATGGGACTTTTAAAAGCAGTATTCACTCTGCGGAGAGCAAACTTTTGGTTTTGATTTAAAAATGCCATGGGGTTTGGACTTTGCTCATTGTTGAAGGCCGTACGGTTACCTATAATTGTTAGTTTCTGTGTCATTTTGGTCTCTTGCGGAGAGTTGTCTCTCATTGGCAATCATACCACATTATTCTTTCTTTATCAAGATTAAATTCTGAAAAATTGCAACAGGAAAGAGTCGGTATTTAAAGATGATATTAATTTATAGTTTTTTGTTGCAGGTAGACAGCCTCTACGTGGCCCGGCCTGCACAGATGAAGAGGAGGGAGGACACCACACCACTCATGGCTTGGGCAGGGTTTTCACACGTGGGTATTATTCCGTCATTACAGTTTTTCTTCAAACTTTGTTTATATTCGATAGGCAATAAGATCTGTTTTTTCTGGAATAGTTTGAAAAAAAACCAGAGGCTTTATTTATGTTAAAATGGGACTTTTAAAAGCAGTATTCACTCTGCGGAGAGCAAACTTTTGGTTTTGATTTAAAAATGCCATGGGGTTTGGACTTTGCTCATTGTTGAAGGCCGTACGGTTACCTATAATTGTTAGTTTCTGTGTCATTTTGGTCTCTTGCGGAGAGTTGTCTCTCATTGGCAATCATACCACATTATTCTTTCTTTATCAAGATTAAATTCTGAAAAATTGCAACAGGAAAGAGTCGGTATTTAAAGATGATATTAATTTATAGTTTTTTGTTGCAGGTAGACAGCCTCTACGTGGCCCGGCCTGCACAGATGAAGAGGAGGGAGGACACCACACCACTCATGGCTTGGGCAGGGTTTTCACACGTGGGTATTATTCCGTCATTACAGTTTTTCTTCAAACTTTGTTTATATTCGATAGGCAATAAGATCTGTTTTTTCTGGAATAGTTTGAAAAAAAAACAGAGGCTTTATTTATGTTAAAATGGGACTTTTAAAAGCAGTATTCACTCTGCGGAGAGCAAACTTTGGGTTTTGATTTAAAAATGCCATGGGGTTTGGACTTTGCTCATTGTTGAAGGCCGTACGGTTACCTATAATTGTAAGTTTCTGTGTCATTTTGGTCTCTTGCGGAGAGTTGTCTCTCATTGGCAATCATACCACATTATTCTTTCTTTATCAAGATTAAATTCTGAAAAATTGCAACAGGAAAGAGTCGGTATTTAAAGATGATATTAATTTATAGTTTTTTGTTGCAGGTAGACAGCCTCTACGTGGCCTGGCCTGCACAGATGAAGAGGAGGGAGGACACCACACCACTCATGGCTTGGGCAGGGTTTTCACACGTGGGTATTATTCCGTCATTACAGTTTTTCTTCAAACTTTGTTTATATTCGATAGGCAATAAGATCTGTTTTTTCTGGAATAGTTTGAAAAAAAAACAGAGGCTTTATTTATGTTAAAATGGGACTTTTAAAAGCAGTATTCACTCTGCGGAGAGCAAACTTTTGGTTTTGATTTAAAAATGCCATGGGGTTTGGACTTTGCTCATTGTTGAAGGCCGTACGGTTACCTATAATTGTTAGTTTCTGTGTCATTTTGGTCTCTTGCAGAGAGTTGTCTCTCATTGGCAATCCTACCACATTATTCTTTCTTTATCAAGATTAAATTCTGAAAAATTGCAACAGGAAAGAGTCGGTATTTAAAGATGATATTAATTTATAGTTTTTTGTTGCAGGTAGACAGCCTCTACGTGTCCCGGCCTGCACAGATGAAGAGGAGGGAGGACACCACACCACTCATGTCTTGGGCAGGGTTTTCACACGTGGGTATTATTCCGTCATTAAAGTTTTTCTTCAAACTTTGTTTATATTCGATAGGCAATAAGATCTGTTTTTTCTGGAATAGTTTGAAAAAAAAAACAGAGGCTTTATTTATGTTAAAATGGGACTTTTAAAAGCAGTATTCACTCTGCGGAGAGCAAACTTTGGGTTTTGATTTAAAAATGCCATGGGGTTTGGACTTTGCTCATTGTTGAAGGCCGTACGGTTACCTATAATTGTTAGTTTCTGTGTCATTTTGGTCTCTTGCGGAGAGTTGTCTCTCATTGGCAATCATACCACATTATTCTTTCTTTATCAAGATTAAATTCTGAAAAATTGCAACAGGAAAGAGTCGGTATTTAAAGATGATATTAATTTATAGTTTTTTGTTGCAGGTAGACAGCCTCTACGTGGCCCGGCCTGCACAGATGAAGAGGAGGGAGGACACCACACCACTCATGGCTTGGGCAGGGTTTTCACACGTGGGTATTATTCCGTCATTACAGTTTTTCTTCAAACTTTGTTTATATTCGATAGGCAATAAGATCTGTTTTTTCTGGAATAGTTTGAAAAAAAAACAGAGGCTTTATTTATGTTAAAATGGGACTTTTAAAAGCAGTATTCACTCTGCGGAGAGCAAACTTTTGGTTTTGATTTAAAAATGCCATGGGGTTTGGACTTTGCTCATTGTTGAAGGCCGTACGGTTACCTATAATTGTTAGTTTCTGTGTCATTTTGGTCTCTTGCAGAGAGTTGTCTCTCATTGGCAATCCTACCACATTATTCTTTCTTTATCAAGATTAAATTCTGAAAAATTGCAACAGGAAAGAGTCGGTATTTAAAGATGATATTAATTTATAGTTTTTTGTTGCAGGTAGACAGCCTCTACGTGTCCCGGCCTGCACAGATGAAGAGGAGGGAGGACACCACACCACTCATGTCTTGGGCAGGGTTTTCACACGTGGGTATTATTCCGTCATTAAAGTTTTTCTTCAAACTTTGTTTATATTCGATAGGCAATAAGATCTGTTTTTTCTGGAATAGTTTGAAAAAAAAAACAGAGGCTTTATTTATGTTAAAATGGGACTTTTAAAAGCAGTATTCACTCTGCGGAGAGCAAACTTTGGGTTTTGATTTAAAAATGCCATGGGGTTTGGACTTTGCTCATTGTTGAAGGCCGTACGGTTACCTATAATTGTTAGTTTCTGTGTCATTTTGGTCTCTTGCGGAGAGTTGTCTCTCATTGGCAATCATACCACATTATTCTTTCTTTATCAAGATTAAATTCTGAAAAATTGCAACAGGAAAGAGTCGGTATTTAAAGATGATATTAATTTATAGTTTTTTGTTGCAGGTAGACAGCCTCTACGTGGCCCGGCCTGCACAGATGAAGAGGAGGGAGGACACCACACCACTCATGGCTTGGGCAGGGTTTTCACACGTGGGTATTATTCCGTCATTACAGTTTTTCTTCAAACTTTGTTTATATTCGATAGGCAATAAGATCTGTTTTTTCTGGAATAGTTTGAAAAAAAAACAGAGGCTTTATTTATGTTAAAATGGGACTTTTAAAAGCAGTATTCACTCTGCGGAGAGCAAACTTTTGGTTTTTATTTAAAAATGCCATGGGGTTTGGACTTTGCTCATTGTTGAAGGCCGTACGGTTACCTATAATTGTTAGTTTCTGTGTCATTTTGGTCTCTTGCGGAGAGTTGTCTCTCATTGGCAATCATACCACATTATTCTTTCTTTATCAAGATTAAATTCTGAAAAATTGCAACAGGAAAGAGTCGGTATTTAAAGATGATATTAATTTATAGTTTTTTGTTGCAGGTAGACAGCCTCTACGTGGCCCGGCCTGCACAGATGAAGAGGAGGGAGGACACCACACCACTCATGGCTGGGGCAGGGTTTTCACACGTGGGTATTATTCCGTCATTACAGTTTTTCTTCAAACTTTGTTTATATTCGATAGGCAATAAGATCTGTTTTTTCTGGAATAGTTTGAAAAAAAAACAGAGGCTTTATTTATGTTAAAATGGGACTTTTAAAAGCAGTATTCACTCTGCGGAGAGCAAACTTTTGGTTTTGATTTAAAAATGCCATGGGGTTTGGACTTTGCTCATTGTTGAAGGCCGTACGGTTACCTATAATTGTTAGTTTCTGTGTCATTTTGGTCTCTTGCGGAGAGTTGTCTCTCATTGGCAATCATACCACATTATTCTTTCTTTATCAAGATTAAATTCTGAAAAATTGCAACAGGAAAGAGTCGGTATTTAAAGATGATATTAATTTATAGTTTTTTGTTGCAGGTAGACAGCCTCTACGTGGCCCGGATTGCACAGATGAAGAGGAGGGAGGACACCACACCACTCATGGCTTGGGCAGGGTTTTCACACGTGGGTATTATTCCGTCATTACAGTTTTTCTTCAAACTTTGTTTATATTCGATAGGCAATAAGATCTGTTTTTTCTGGAATAGTTTGAAAAAAAACCAGAGGCTTTATTTATGTTAAAATGGGACTTTTAAAAGCAGTATTCACTCTGCGGAGAGCAAACTTTTGGTTTTGATTTAAAAATGCCATAGGGTTTGGACTTTGCTCATTGTTGAAGGCCGTACGGTTACCTATAATTGTTAGTTTCTGTGTCATTTTGGTCTCTTGCGGAGAGTTGTCTCTCATTGGCAATCATACCACATTATTCTTTCTTTATCAAGATTAAATTCTGAAAAAATTGCAACAGGAAAGAGTCGGTATTTAAAGATGATATTAATTTATAGTTTTTTGTTGCAGGTAGACAGCCTCTACGTGGCCCGGCCTGCACAGATGAAGAGGAGGGAGGACACCACACACCTCATGGCTTGGGCAGGGTTTTCACACGTGGGTATTATTCCGTCATTACAGTTTTTCTTCAAACTTTGTTTATATTCGATAGGCAATAAGATCTGTTTTTTCTGGAATAGTTTGAAAAAAAACCAGAGGCTTTATTTATGTTAAAATGGGACTTTTAAAAGCAGTATTCACTCTGCGGAGAGCAAACTTTTGGTTTTGATTTAAAAATGCCATGGGGTTTGGACTTTGCTCATTGTTGAAGGCCGTACGGTTACCTATAATTGTTAGTTTCTGTGTCATTTTGGTCTCTTGCGGAGAGTTGTCTCTCATTGGCAATCATACCACATTATTCTTTCTTTATCAAGATTAAATTCTGAAAAATTGCAACAGGAAAGAGTCGGTATTTAAAGATGATATTAATTTATAGTTTTTTGTTGCAGGTAGACAGCCTCTACGTGGCCCGGCCTGCACAGATGAAGAGGAGGGAGGACACCACACCACTCATGGCTGGGGCAGGGTTTTCACACGTGGGTATTATTCCGTCATTACAGTTTTTCTTCAAACTTTGTTTATATTCGATAGGCAATAAGATCTGTTTTTTCTGGAATAGTTTGAAAAAAAAACAGAGGCTTTATTTATGTTAAAATATGGGACTTTTAAAAGCAGTATTCACTCTGCGGAGAGCAAACTTTTGGTTTTGATTTAAAAATGCCATAGGGTTTGGACTTTGCTCATTGTTGAAGGCCGTACGGTTACCTATAATTGTTAGTTTCTGTGTCATTTTGGTCTCTTGCGGAGAGTTGTCTCTCATTGGCAATCATACCACATTATTCTTTCTTTATCAAGATTAAATTCTGAAAAAATTGCAACAGGAAAGAGTCTGTATTTAAAGATGATATTAATTTATAGTTTTTTGTTGCAGGTAGACAGCCTCTACGTGGCCCGGCCTGCACAGATGAAGAGGAGGGAGGACACCACACACCTCATGGCTTGGGCAGGGTTTTCACACGTGGGTATTATTCCGTCATTACAGTTTTTCTTCAAACTTTGTTTATATTCGATAGGCAATAAGATCTGTTTTTTCTGGAATCGTTTGAAAAAAAACCAGAGGCTTTATTTATGTTAAAATGGGACTTTTAAAAGCAGTATTCACTCTGCGGAGAGCAAACTTTTGGTTTTGATTTAAAAATGCCATGGGGTTTGGACTTTGCTCATTGTTGAAGGCCGTACGGTTACCTATAATTGTTAGTTTCTGTGTCATTTTGGTCTCTTGCGGAGAGTTGTCTCTCATTGGCAATCATACCACATCTTCTTTCTTTATCAAGATTAAATTCTGAAAAATTGCAACAGGAAAGAGTCGGTATTTAAAGATGATATTAATTTATAGTTTTTTGTTGCAGGTAGACAGCCTCTACGTGGCCCGGCCTGCACAGATGAAGAGGAGGGAGGACACCACACCACTCATGGCTTGGGCAGGGTTTTCACACGTGGGTATTATTCCGTCATTACAGTTTTTCTTCAAACTTTGTTTATATTCGATAGGCAATAAGATCTGTTTTTTCTGGAATAGTTTGAAAAAAAACAGAGGCTTTATTTATGTTAAAATGGGACTTTTAAAAGCAGTATTCACTCTGCGGAGAGCAAACTTTTGGTTTTGATTTAAAAATGCCATGGGGTTTGGACTTTGCTCATTGTTGAAGGCCGTACGGTTACCTATAATTGTTAGTTTCTGTGTCATTTTGGTCTCTTGCGGAGAGTTGTCTCTCATTGGCAATCATACCACATTATTCTTTCTTTATCAAGATTAAATTCTGAAAAATTGCAACAGGAAAGAGTCGGTATTTAAAGATGATATTAATTTATAGTTTTTTGTTGCAGGTAGACAGCCTCTACGTGGCCCGGCCTGCACAGATGAAGAGGAGGGAGGACACCACACCACTCATGGCTTGGGCAGGGTTTTCACACGTGGGTATTATTCCGTCATTACAGTTTTTCTTCAAACTTTGTTTATATTCGATAGGCAATAAGATCTGTTTTTTCTGGAATAGTTTGAAAAAAAACCAGAGGCTTTATTTATGTTAAAATGGGACTTTTAAAAGCAGTATTCACTCTGCGGAGAGCAAACTTTTGGTTTTGATTTAAAAATGCCATGGGGTTTGGACTTTGCTCATTGTTGAAGGCCGTACGGTTACCTATAATTGTTAGTTTCTGTGTCATTTTGGTCTCTTGCGGAGAGTTGTCTCTCATTGGCAATCATACCACATTATTCTTTCTTTATCAAGATTAAATTCTGAAAAATTGCAACAGGAAAGAGTCGGTATTTAAAGATGATATTAATTTATAGTTTTTTGTTGCAGGTAGACAGCCTCTACGTGGCCCGGCCTGCACAGATGAAGAGGAGGGAGGACACCACACCACTCATGGCTTGGGCAGGGTTTTCACACGTGGGTATTATTCCGTCATTACAGTTTTTCTTCAAACTTTGTTTATATTCGATAGGCAATAAGATCTGTTTTTTCTGGAATAGTTTGAAAAAAAACCAGAGGCTTTATTTATGTTAAAATGGGACTTTTAAAAGCAGTATTCACTCTGCGGAGAGCAAACTTTTGGTTTTGATTTAAAAATGCCATGGGGTTTGGACTTTGCTCATTGTTGAAGGCCGTACGGTTACCTATAATTGTTAGTTTCTGTGTCATTTTGGTCTCTTGCGGAGAGTTGTCTCTCATTGGCAATCATACCACATTATTCTTTCTTTATCAAGATTAAATTCTGAAAAATTGCAACAGGAAAGAGTCGGTATTTAAAGATGATATTAATTTATAGTTTTTTGTTGCAGGTAGACAGCCTCTACGTGGCCCGGCCTGCACAGATGAAGAGGAGGGAGGACACCACACCACTCATGGCTTGGGCAGGGTTTTCACACGTGGGTATTATTCCGTCATTACAGTTTTTCTTCAAACTTTGTTTATATTCGATAGGCAATAAGATCTGTTTTTTCTGGAATAGTTTGAAAAAAAAACAGAGGCTTTATTTATGTTAAAATGGGACTTTTAAAAGCAGTATTCACTCTGCGGAGAGCAAACTTTTGGTTTTGATTTAAAAATGCCATGGGGTTTGGACTTTGCTCATTGTTGAAGGCCGTACGGTTACCTATAATTGTTAGTTTCTGTGTCATTTTGGTCTCTTGCGGAGAGTTGTCTCTCATTGGCAATCATACCACATTATTCTTTCTTTATCAAGATTAAATTCTGAAAAATTGCAACAGGAAAGAGTCGGTATTTAAAGATGATATTAATTTATAGTTTTTTGTTGCAGGTAGACAGCCTCTACGTGGCCCGGCCTGCACAGATGAAGAGGAGGGAGGACACCACACCACTCATGGCTTGGGCAGGGTTTTCACACGTGGGTATTATTCCGTCATTACAGTTTTTCTTCAAACTTTGTTTATATTCGATAGGCAATAAGATCTGTTTTTTCTGGAATAGTTTGAAAAAAAAAACCAGAGGCTTTATTTATGTTAAAATGGGACTTTTAAAAGCAGTATTCACTCTGCGGAGAGCAAACTTTTGGTTTTGATTTAAAAATGCCATGGGGTTTGGACTTTGCTCATTGTTGAAGGCCGTACGGTTACCTATAATTGTTAGTTTCTGTGTCATTTTGGTCTCTTGCGGAGAGTTGTCTCTCATTGGCAATCATACCACATTATTCTTTCTTTATCAAGATTAAATTCTGAAAAATTGCAACAGGAAAGAGTCGGTATTTAAAGATGATATTAATTTATAGTTTTTTGTTGCAGGTAGACAGCCTCTACGTGGCCCGGCCTGCACAGATGAAGAGGAGGGAGGACACCACACCACTCATGGCTTGGGCAGGGTTTTCACACGTGGGTATTATTCCGTCATTACAGTTTTTCTTCAAACTTTGTTTATATTCGATAGGCAATAAGATCTGTTTTTTCTGGAATAGTTTGAAAAAAAAACAGAGGCTTTATTTATGTTAAAATGGGACTTTTAAAAGCAGTATTCACTCTGCGGAGAGCAAACTTTTGGTTTTGATTTAAAAATGCCATGGGGTTTGGACTTTGCTCATTGTTGAAGGCCGTACGGTTACCTATAATTGTTAGTTTCTGTGTCATTTTGGTCTCTTGCGGAGAGTTGTCTCTCATTGGCAATCATACCACATTATTCTTTCTTTATCAAGATTAAATTCTGAAAAATTGCAACAGGAAAGAGTCGGTATTTAAAGATGATATTAATTTATAGTTTTTTGTTGCAGGTAGACAGCCTCTACGTGGCCCGGCCTGCACAGATGAAGAGGAGGGAGGACACCACACCACTCATGGCTTGGGCAGGGTTTTCACACGTGGGTATTATTCCGTCATTACAGTTTTTCTTCAAACTTTGTTTATATTCGATAGGCAATAAGATCTGTTTTTTCTGGAATAGTTTGAAAAAAAAAACCAGAGGCTTTATTTATGTTAAAATGGGACTTTTAAAAGCAGTATTCACTCTGCGGAGAGCAAACTTTTGGTTTTGATTTAAAAATGCCATGGGGTTTGGACTTTGCTCATTGTTGAAGGCCGTACGGTTACCTATAATTGTTAGTTTCTGTGTCATTTTGGTCTCTTGCGGAGAGTTGTCTCTCATTGGCAATCATACCACATTATTCTTTCTTTATCAAGATTAAATTCTGAAAAATTGCAACAGGAAAGAGTCGGTATTTAAAGATGATATTAATTTATAGTTTTTTGTTGCAGGTAGACAGCCTCTACGTGGCCCGGCCTGCACAGATGAAGAGGAGGGAGGACACCACACCACTCATGGCTTGGGCAGGGTTTTCACACGTGGGTATTATTCCGTCATTACAGTTTTTCTTCAAACTTTGTTTATATTCGATAGGCAATAAGATCTGTTTTTTCTGGAATAGTTTGAAAAAAAAACAGAGGCTTTATTTATGTTAAAATGGGACTTTTAAAAGCAGTATTCACTCTGCGGAGAGCAAACTTTTGGTTTTGATTTAAAAATGCCATGGGGTTTGGACTTTGCTCATTGTTGAAGGCCGTACGGTTACCTATAATTGTTAGTTTCTGTGTCATTTTGGTCTCTTGCGGAGAGTTGTCTCTCATTGGCAATCATACCACATTATTCTTTCTTTATCAAGATTAAATTCTGAAAAATTGCAACAGGAAAGAGTCGGTATTTAAAGATGATATTAATTTATAGTTTTTTGTTGCAGGTAGACAGCCTCTACGTGGCCCGGCCTGCACAGATGAAGAGGAGGGAGGACACCACACCACTCATGGCTTGGGCAGGGTTTTCACACGTGGGTATTATTCCGTCATTACAGTTTTTCTTCAAACTTTGTTTATATTCGATAGGCAATAAGATCTGTTTTTTCTGGAATAGTTTGAAAAAAAAACAGAGGCTTTATTTATGTTAAAATGGGACTTTTAAAAGCAGTATTCACTCTGCGGAGAGCAAACTTTGGGTTTTGATTTAAAAATGCCATGGGGTTTGGACTTTGCTCATTGTTGAAGGCCGTACGGTTACCTATAATTGTTAGTTTCTGTGTCATTTTGGTCTCTTGCGGAGAGTTGTCTCTCATTGGCAATCATACCACATTATTCTTTCTTTATCAAGATTAAATTCTGAAAAATTGCAACAGGAAAGAGTCGGTATTTAAAGATGATATTAATTTATAGTTTTTTGTTGCAGGTAGACAGCCTCTACGTGGCCCGGCCTGCACAGATGAAGAGGAGGGAGGACACCACACCACTCATGGCTTGGGCAGGGTTTTCACACGTGGGTATTATTCCGTCATTACAGTTTTTCTTCAAACTTTGTTTATATTCGATAGGCAATAAGATCTGTTTTTTCTGGAATAGTTTGAAAAAAAAACAGAGGCTTTATTTATGTTAAAATGGGACTTTTAAAAGCAGTATTCACTCTGCGGAGAGCAAACTTTGGGTTTTGATTTAAAAATGCCATGGGGTTTGGACTTTGCTCATTGTTGAAGGCCGTACGGTTACCTATAATTGTTAGTTTCTGTGTCATTTTGGTCTCTTGCGGAGAGTTGTCTCTCATTGGCAATCATACCACATTATTCTTTCTTTATCAAGATTAAATTCTGAAAAATTGCAACAGGAAAGAGTCGGTATTTAAAGATGATATTAATTTATAGTTTTTTGTTGCAGGTAGACAGCCTCTACGTGGCCCGGCCTGCACAGATGAAGAGGAGGGAGGACACCACACCACTCATGGCTTGGGCAGGGTTTTCACACGTGGGTATTATTCCGTCATTACAGTTTTTCTTAAAACTTTGTTTATATTCGATAGGCAATAAGATCTGTTTTTTCTGGAATAGTTTGAAAAAAAAAACCAGAGGCTTTATTTATGTTAAAATGGGACTTTTAAAAGCAGTATTCACTCTGCGGAGAGCAAACTTTTGGTTTTGATTTAAAAATGCCATGGGGTTTGGACTTTGCTCATTGTTGAAGGCCGTACGGTTACCTATAATTGTTAGTTTCTGTGTCATTTTGGTCTCTTGCGGAGAGTTGTCTCTCATTGGCAATCATACCACATTATTCTTTCTTTATCAAGATTAAATTCTGAAAAATTGCAACAGGAAAGAGTCGGTATTTAAAGATGATATTAATTTATAGTTTTTTGTTGCAGGTAGACAGCCTCTACGTGGCCCGGCCTGCACAGATGAAGAGGAGGGAGGACACCACACCACTCATGGCTTGGGCAGGGTTTTCACACGTGGGTATTATTCCGTCATTACAGTTTTTCTTCAAACTTTGTTTATATTCGATAGGCAATAAGATCTGTTTTTTCTGGAATAGTTTGAAAAAAAAACAGAGGCTTTATTTATGTTAAAATGGGACTTTTAAAAGCAGTATTCACTCTGCGGAGAGCAAACTTTTGGTTTTGATTTAAAAATGCCATGGGGTTTGGACTTTGCTCATTGTTGAAGGCCGTACGGTTACCTATAATTGTTAGTTTCTGTGTCATTTTGGTCTCTTGCGGAGAGTTGTCTCTCATTGGCAATCATACCACATTATTCTTTCTTTATCAAGATTAAATTCTGAAAAATTGCAACAGGAAAGAGTCGGTATTTAAAGATGATATTAATTTATAGTTTTTTGTTGCAGGTAGACAGCCTCTACGTGGCCCGGCCTGCACAGATGAAGAGGAGGGAGGACACCACACCACTCATGGCTTGGGCAGGGTTTTCACACGTGGGTATTATTCCGTCATTACAGTTTTTCTTCAAACTTTGTTTATATTCGATAGGCAATAAGATCTGTTTTTTCTGGAATAGTTTGAAAAAAAAACAGAGGCTTTATTTATGTTAAAATGGGACTTTTAAAAGCAGTATTCACTCTGCGGAGAGCAAACTTTGGGTTTTGATTTAAAAATGCCATGGGGTTTGGACTTTGCTCATTGTTGAAGGCCGTACGGTTACCTATAATTGTTAGTTTCTGTGTCATTTTGGTCTCTTGCGGAGAGTTGTCTCTCATTGGCAATCATACCACATTATTCTTTCTTTATCAAGATTAAATTCTGAAAAATTGCAACAGGAAAGAGTCGGTATTTAAAGATGATATTAATTTATAGTTTTTTGTTGCAGGTAGACAGCCTCTACGTGGCCCGGCCTGCACAGATGAAGAGGAGGGAGGACACCACACCACTCATGGCTTGGGCAGGGTTTTCACACGTGGGTATTATTCCGTCATTACAGTTTTTCTTAAAACTTTGTTTATATTCGATAGGCAATAAGATCTGTTTTTTCTGGAATAGTTTGAAAAAAAAACAGAGGCTTTATTTATGTTAAAATGGGACTTTTAAAAGCAGTATTCACTCTGCGGAGAGCAAACTTTTGGTTTTGATTTAAAAATGCCATGGGGTTTGGACTTTGCTCATTGTTGAAGGCCGTACGTTTACCTATAATTGTTAGTTTCTGTGTCATTTTGGTCTCTTGCGGAGAGTTGTCTCTCATTGGCAATCATACCACATCTTCTTTCTTTATCAAGATTAAATTCTGAAAAATTGCAACAGGAAAGAGTCGGTATTTAAAGATGATATTAATTTATAGTTTTTTGTTGCAGGTAGACAGCCTCTACGTGGCCCGGCCTGCACAGATGAAGAGGAGGGAGGACACCACACCACTCATGGCTTGGGCAGGGTTTTCACACGTGGGTATTATTCCGTCATTACAGTTTTTCTTAAAACTTTGTTTATATTCGATAGGCAATAAGATCTGTTTTTTCTGGAATAGTTTGAAAAAAAAAACAGAGGCTTTATTTATGTTAAAATGGGACTTTTAAAAGCAGTATTCACTCTGCGGAGAGCAAACTTTTGGTTTTGATTTAAAAATGCCATGGGGTTTGGACTTTGCTCATTGTTGAAGGCCGTACGTTTACCTATAATTGTTAGTTTCTGTGTCATTTTGGTCTCTTGCGGAGAGTTGTCTCTCATTGGCAATCATACCACATCTTCTTTCTTTATCAAGATTAAATTCTGAAAAATTGCAACAAGAAAGAGTCGGTATTTAAAGATATTAATTTATAGTTTTTTGTTGCAGGTAGACAGCCTCAACGTGGCCCGGCCTGCACAGATGAAGAGGAGGGAGGACACCACACCACTCATGGCTTGGGCAGGGTTTTCACACGTGGGTATTATTCCGTCATTACAGTTTTTCTTCAAACTTTGTTTATTTTCGATAGGCAATAAGATCTGTTTTTTCTGGAATAGTTTGAAAAAAAAACAGAGGCTTTATTTATGTTAAAATGGGACTTTTAAAAGCAGTATTCACTCTGCGGAGAGCAAACTTTTGGTTTTGATTTAAAAATGCCATGGGGTTTGGACTTTGCTCATTGTTGAAGGCCGTACGGTTACCTATAATTGTTAGTTTCTGTGTCATTTTGGTCTCTTGCGGAGAGTTGTCTCTCATTGGCAATCATACCACATTTTTCTTTCTTTATCAAGATTAAATTCTGAAAAATTGCAACAGGAAAGAGTCGGTATTTAAAGATGATATTAATTTATAGTTTTTTGTTGCAGGTAGACAGCCTCTACGTGGCCCGGCCTGCACAGATGAAGAGGAGGGAGGACACCACACCACTCATGGCTTGGGCAGGGTTTTCACACGTGGGTATTATTCCGTCATTACAGTTTTTCTTCAAACTTTGTTTATATTCGATAGGCAATAAGATCTGTTTTTTCTGGAATAGTTTGAAAAAAAAACAGAGGCTTTATTTATGTTAAAATGGGACTTTTAAAAGCAGTATTCACTCTGCGGAGAGCAAACTTTTGGTTTTGATTTAAAAATGCCATGGGGTTTGGACTTTGCTCATTGTTGAAGGCCGTACGGTTACCTATAATTGTTAGTTTCTGTGTCATTTTGGTCTCTTGCGGAGAGTTGTCTCTCATTGGCAATCATACCACATTATTCTTTCTTTATCAAGATTAAATTCTGAAAAATTGCAACAGGAAAGAGTCGGTATTTAAAGATGATATTAATTTATAGTTTTTTGTTGCAGGTAGACAGCCTCTACGTGGCCCGGCCTGCACAGATGAAGAGGAGGGAGGACACCACACCACTCATGGCTTGGGCAGGGTTTTCACACGTGGGTATTATTCCGTCATTACAGTTTTTCTTCAAACTTTGTTTATATTCGATAGGCAATAAGATCTGTTTTTTCTGGAATAGTTTGAAAAAAAAACAGAGGCTTTATTTATGTTAAAATGGGACTTTTAAAAGCAGTATTCACTCTGCGGAGAGCAAACTTTTGGTTTTGATTTAAAAATGCCATGGGGTTTGGACTTTGCTCATTGTTGAAGGCCGTACGGTTACCTATAATTGTTAGTTTCTGTGTCATTTTGGTCTCTTGCGGAGAGTTGTCTCTCATTGGCAATCATACCACATTATTCTTTCTTTATCAAGATTAAATTCTGAAAAATTGCAACAGGAAAGAGTCGGTATTTAAAGATGATATTAATTTATAGTTTTTTGTTGCAGGTAGACAGCCTCTACGTGGCCCGGCCTGCACAGATGAAGAGGAGGGAGGACACCACACCACTCATGGCTTGGGCAGGGTTTTCACACGTGGGTATTATTCCGTCATTACAGTTTTTCTTAAAACTTTGTTTATATTCGATAGGCAATAAGATCTGTTTTTTCTGGAATAGTTTGAAAAAAAAACAGAGGCTTTATTTATGTTAAAATGGGACTTTTAAAAGCAGTATTCACTCTGCGGAGAGCAAACTTTTGGTTTTGATTTAAAAATGCCATGGGGTTTGGACTTTGCTCATTGTTGAAGGCCGTACGTTTACCTATAATTGTTAGTTTCTGTGTCATTTTGGTCTCTTGCGGAGAGTTGTCTCTCATTGGCAATCATACCACATCTTCTTTCTTTATCAAGATTAAATTCTGAAAAATTGCAACAGGAAAGAGTCGGTATTTAAAGATGATATTAATTTATAGTTTTTTGTTGCAGGTAGACAGCCTCTACGTGGCCCGGCCTGCACAGATGAAGAGGAGGGAGGACACCACACCACTCATGGCTTGGGCAGGGTTTTCACACGTGGGTATTATTCCGTCATTACAGTTTTTCTTAAAACTTTGTTTATATTCGATAGGCAATAAGATCTGTTTTTTCTGGAATAGTTTGAAAAAAAAAACAGAGGCTTTATTTATGTTAAAATGGGACTTTTAAAAGCAGTATTCACTCTGCGGAGAGCAAACTTTTGGTTTTGATTTAAAAATGCCATGGGGTTTGGACTTTGCTCATTGTTGAAGGCCGTACGTTTACCTATAATTGTTAGTTTCTGTGTCATTTTGGTCTCTTGCGGAGAGTTGTCTCTCATTGGCAATCATACCACATCTTCTTTCTTTATCAAGATTAAATTCTGAAAAATTGCAACAAGAAAGAGTCGGTATTTAAAGATGATATTAATTTATAGTTTTTTGTTGCAGGTAGACAGCCTCAACGTGGCCCGGCCTGCACAGATGAAGAGGAGGGAGGACACCACACCACTCATGGCTTGGGCAGGGTTTTCACACGTGGGTATTATTCCGTCATTACAGTTTTTCTTCAAACTTTGTTTATTTTCGATAGGCAATAAGATCTGTTTTTTCTGGAATAGTTTGAAAAAAAAACAGAGGCTTTATTTATGTTAAAATGGGACTTTTAAAAGCAGTATTCACTCTGCGGAGAGCAAACTTTTGGTTTTGATTTAAAAATGCCATGGGGTTTGGACTTTGCTCATTGTTGAAGGCCGTACGGTTACCTATAATTGTTAGTTTCTGTGTCATTTTGGTCTCTTGCGGAGAGTTGTCTCTCATTGGCAATCATACCACATTTTTCTTTCTTTATCAAGATTAAATTCTGAAAAATTGCAACAGGAAAGAGTCGGTATTTAAAGATGATATTAATTTATAGTTTTTTGTTGCAGGTAGACAGCCTCTACGTGGCCCGGCCTGCACAGATGAAGAGGAGGGAGGACACCACACCACTCATGGCTTGGGCAGGGTTTTCACACGTGGGTATTATTCCGTCATTACAGTTTTTCTTCAAACTTTGTTTATATTCGATAGGCAATAAGATCTGTTTTTTCTGGAATAGTTTGAAAAAAAAACAGAGGCTTTATTTATGTTAAAATGGGACTTTTAAAAGCAGTATTCACTCTGCGGAGAGCAAACTTTTGGTTTTGATTTAAAAATGCCATGGGGTTTGGACTTTGCTCATTGTTGAAGGCCGTACGGTTACCTATAATTGTTAGTTTCTGTGTCATTTTGGTCTCTTGCGGAGAGTTGTCTCTCATTGGCAATCATACCACATTATTCTTTCTTTATCAAGATTAAATTCTGAAAAATTGCAACAGGAAAGAGTCGGTATTTAAAGATGATATTAATTTATAGTTTTTTGTTGCAGGTAGACAGCCTCTACGTGGCCCGGCCTGCACAGATGAAGAGGAGGGAGGACACCACACCACTCATGGCTTGGGCAGGGTTTTCACACGTGGGTATTATTCCGTCATTACAGTTTTTCTTCAAACTTTGTTTATATTCGATAGGCAATAAGATCTGTTTTTTCTGGAATAGTTTGAAAAAAAAACAGAGGCTTTATTTATGTTAAAATGGGACTTTTAAAAGCAGTATTCACTCTGCGGAGAGCAAACTTTTGGTTTTGATTTAAAAATGCCATGGGGTTTGGACTTTGCTCATTGTTGAAGGCCGTACGGTTACCTATAATTGTTAGTTTCTGTGTCATTTTGGTCTCTTGCGGAGAGTTGTCTCTCATTGGCAATCATGCCACATTATTCTTTCTTTATCAAGATTAAATTCTGAAAAATTGCAACAGGAAAGAGTCGGTATTTAAAGATGATATTAATTTATAGTTTTTTGTTGCAGGTAGACAGCCTCTACGTGGCCCGGCCTGCACAGATGAAGAGGAGGGAGGACACCACACCACTCATGGCTTGGGCAGGGTTTTCACACGTGGGTATTATTCCGTCATTACAGTTTTTCTTAAAACTTTGTTTATATTCGATAGGCAATAAGATCTGTTTTTTCTGGAATAGTTTGGAAAAAAAACAGAGGCTTTATTTATGTTAAAATGGGACTTTTAAAAGCAGTATTCACTCTGCGGAGAGCAAACTTTTGGTTTTGATTTAAAAATGCCATGGGGTTTGGACTTTGCTCATTGTTGAAGGCCGTACGGTTACCTATAATTGTTAGTTTCTGTGTCATTTTGGTCTCTTGCGGAGAGTTGTCTCTCATTGGCAATCATACCACATTATTCTTTCTTTATCAAGATTAAATTCTGAAAAATTGCAACAGGAAAGAGTCGGTATTTAAAGATGATATTAATTTATAGTTTTTTGTTGCAGGTAGACAGCCTCTACGTGGCCCGGCCTGCACAGATGAAGAGGAGGGAGGACACCACACCACTCATGGCTTGGGCAGGGTTTTCACACGTGGGTATTATTCCGTCATTACAGTTTTTCTTCAAACTTTGTTTATATTCGATAGGCAATAAGATCTGTTTTTTTCTGGAATAGTTTGAAAAAAAAACAGAGGCTTTATTTATGTTAAAATGGGACTTTTAAAAGCAGTATTCACTCTGCGGAGAGCAAACTTTTGGTTTTGATTTAAAAATGCCATGGGGTTTGGACTTTGCTCATTGTTGAAGGCCGTACGGTTACCTATAATTGTTAGTTTCTGTGTCATTTTGGTCTCTTGCAGAGAGTTGTCTCTCATTGGCAATCATGCCACAGTATTCTTTCTTTATCAAGATTAAATTCTGAAAAATTGCAACAGGAAAGAGTCGGTATTTAAAGATGATATTAATTTATAGTTTTTTGTTGCAGGTAGACAGCCTCTACGTGGCCCGGCCTGCACAGATGAAGAGGAGGGAGGACACCACACCACTCATGGCTTGGGCAGGGTTTTCACACGTGGGTATTATTCCGTCATTACAGTTTTTCTTCAAACTTTGTTTATATTCGATAGGCAATAAGATCTGTTTTTTCTGGAATAGTTTGAAAAAAAAACAGAGGCTTTATTTATGTTAAAATGGGACTTTTAAAAGCAGTATTCACTCTGCGGAGAGCAAACTTTTGGTTTTGATTTAAAAATGCCATGGGGTTTGGACTTTGCTCATTGTTGAAGGCCGTACGGTTACCTATAATTGTTAGTTTCTGTGTCATTTTGGTCTCTTGCGGAGAGTTGTCTCTCATTGGCAATCATACCACATTATTCTTTCTTTATCAAGATTAAATTCTGAAAAATTGCAACAGGAAAGAGTCGGTATTTAAAGATGATATTAATTTATAGTTTTTTGTTGCAGGTAGACAGCCTCTACGTGGCCCGGCCTGCACAGATGAAGAGGAGGGAGGACACCACACCACTCATGGCTTGGGCAGGGTTTTCACACGTGGGTATTATTCCGTCATTACAGTTTTTCTTCAAACTTTGTTTATATTCGATAGGCAATAAGATCTGTTTTTTCTGGAATAGTTTGAAAAAAAAACAGAGGCTTTATTTATGTTAAAATGGGACTTTTAAAAGCAGTATTCACTCTGCGGAGAGCAAACTTTTGGTTTTGATTTAAAAATGCCATGGGGTTTGGACTTTGCTCATTGTTGAAGGCCGTACGGTTACCTATAATTGTTAGTTTCTGTGTCATTTTGGTCTCTTGCGGAGAGTTGTCTCTCATTGGCAATCATACCACATCTTCTTTCTTTATCAAGATTAAATTCTGAAAAATTGCAACAGGAAAGAGTCGGTATTTAAAGATGATATTAATTTATAGTTTTTTGTTGCAGGTAGACAGCCTCTACGTGGCCGGCCTGCACAGATGAAAAGGAGGACACCACTCATGGCTTGGGGTGTGAACTTTGCTCATTGTTGAGGACTGTACGGAAAGAGTCTCTATTTAAGGTGATATTAAGGCTGTTCGCGGGTCTAAATCATTTATATAGGATTTCTCTATATTTTTCTATAAATGAACTTTATCTTATAGTTAATAGAAAAATAAAATAAAAAAGTGGGGTCACCGTTCATTTGCTCTCACAACCTGCCTTCGAAAGAAGCATACATTGTGGTAAAGGTGGTTGAAGTAATAGGAGAAATATAGGTAATATCGAAATAAAAAAAGAAATTTATTACAGAAATCGCTCAAATTTTACAATAATTTAGTTTATGTACAGCTTATATGGAAATTATATTAAAAAATATATGTCACCGATGAGTTAAAAAAGATATTTCAATTTTAAAGCCAAAAAAAGGCATTTTTCCACCAAAGGGAGATAATTTTGAACTTTTTCAATGATGTATACATTTTAAATGTCATCTGGGGCCAACACGAAACTACAAACGGTAATAAATAAAATGTGTAGTGAAAAACAAATGTTTAATTTTTTCTGAAATTTTTATACCCTCGAGCCTCCTTAAGTTAGTTTTTTGTTGCAGTTATACAGTATGAAATTTTATTATAAATTTGTCTTTAATTCCTATTATTCATTTATTTTATTACTGTAATAAGAATGTAAAGTAATTTTAAATATATAACTTGTCTCTTATTTTGAATTTGACATGCATCACATTGACATGCATCACATTAACTTCTGTGTTGATTGTTTTTGTTACAGATTGAACTTATGAGATGTTTGAGTTGTAGAAGGTGCAGCATGGTAGCAGAAGATGTAAAATTGAGTTGTGATGAGACAGTTTAATTCTTTAGATATTAAAAATCTCAAATGAGAATTTTCCAAATGCCCTCAATATGTCTGCAATGTTATAACATGCAGAATTAAGAATGTACCAGTATTGTAATGCCATTTCCAATATTCACAAGTAGTTTCTGATTGTTAATTTAGATATTTACTTATTTACCTGAATTTTTCATTCAAACATTTTTCAACATTTTTGTTAGATATATTTCAAATTAAGAATTTAAAAGAAATCAATTTTAAATTTACACAAAAAGTTATGGTTTAGTTCATGCACCTTAGAATTTATATCTTTAAGGTTTTGTTTTGGACTAAGCAAATATCAAATTATCAATTCATTTCAGAAGTACATTTTGCTTGCATGGTATGATCTTCACTAACATTTAACATAGTTTGTTTCTGAGTTTCCGAGGTAGTTCTCGTTGGTGTGTTTCTTGTTTTTTTCTATGGAGGAATCAGTGGTTTCTATGTCTTTAGGATATGGTTTTGTCATTTGTCATTCAAATGGAATTGTCAATGTAATTCTGAAATGATTTTTTATTGTCCTTGAAAAAGTAAACATATTAGTTGAGTCATAGAAGGTGCATGAACATTTGAACTGTGAATTTATAATATTTAAATAGTTTTTTGGAAATTAAATGTATAAAATTGTAATTTTTCAAATTTTATTTCCAACCGAATCAAACTTTTTAGCCAAAATTTTGAGAAAATGGGTGACCATTACTGTTATATTTTATATTTACTGTTATATTTTATATTGATTGTTATATTTTATATTTACTGTTATATTTTACATTTATATTTTACATTTACTGTTATATTTTATATTTATATTTATATTTTACATTTATATTTTACATTTACTGTTATATTTTATATTTACTGTTGTATTTTATATTTATTGTTATATTTTATATTTATATTTATATTTTATATTTAGTGATGATAGACTATTATTGTTTTTATACCATTGCTTAATATATTGTGTTTCTGCTATGTATATTTTTTTCAATTCGTCCCTTTATTTGTTAATCCATATATACAAACACGTCTAAACATCAGCCCAATATATATATCAATACTTATTAAAGTAATGCGACTTCTATTTATTTTACATTAAATAATTTAGCTTTTCAACTATCGATTTAAATAGAGCCTGAATTGATGATCTCTTTAAATTCAACTTGACTGCACTTTTGAATATGCACAATATGCAGGAAATAAAAATTTCTAATATAATAACTCATGTATAAAACAAACGGATCTGTGAAATGCAACTTTTCTAAAATAATAACAATGTTCCTTTTCTACTTTTATCAATATTAAAATATGTGCAGTAACCATGATAACTGAAATATCCTTTCAACCATAAATCATTAAGAATATTATTTCCCATATTGTTCACTAAAAAAACATAATTTAGGTCTCATAATCAGTTAAAATAAATATTTTACTATTTTAGTCCTAAAACACTTGTATTTTCATAAAATTAATATAAAAGATTTAAAAACATTCCATTATAAGATTTGAATTTTTAAAAATATTTCAATGTTTCTATGTACTATATTTTTCAAAATAATATTCCCTTACAACTGTTTTTTTGAACTCGAAAGTTTATCATTAAAAAAATTATTGTTGATTAAGTTGCATTATGTCAATACACTGAATGACAATAGTTAACAATAGTAAATAACACCATTATAAAACAAAATCATCAAAATTATGGTTCCTGAAATATTTTGAATAAATCCATTCATTCCTTCTTAATTTGTATTTTTAGAACACGGTAGGACAACATAATTAATTCATTTGTTTTAATAAACCTCCATAAAGAATCTTATTTTAGACTTTCAAATCCTAAGTAAAGTTATTTAATTATAACTTTAAACTTTTTTTGAAATAATAAAACTATCACAGTTTTTAAATAAACTTTCAAATTAACTATTAAGAAAATAAATATGAATCATTTTTCAGATAATTACATCAATTCCCTTTCTGAATTTCAACATTTTCCATAAATTCTATAAAAACTTATTTGATATTAAACTTGAAATGAAACCAGCTTACCAATGTTACTATTTTTTAGAAAAAGCGTTAAAGGGACGAAACTCACAAGGCAAAATTGACACCAAAATTGAAATGAAAATAATAATAAATGCACTTAGCAATATATTTTTGATTTAATTTAAAAAAAAACAAAAAAAACATTTCTCTCATATTTGATTAGTTTGTTAAAATGGCCTTGGGAGTCTAGGCAAGACACACTCAATGAAATAAGTTCCCCAACAAACATGATGTTTTTTTGGTGTAATGTAAATGTGTGTAATGCCTACTGACGAGTCCAAATCACACATTCACATTATACTTTTACCATTTTATATTACTACAAAAGCTATTATATCCATTTGTATGCCATATGATGGAGAAGAATTCATAACAACATACAAACAAACAAAAGTGAATATGTACTACAGTACAGTGAGTTTTTCTTTTGGTATGCAATCCCATATAGTTGAATCTATGAAGACCCAGTTAACATTACACGTTATAAATAAAACAAGACATCACTGCGAACGTGTAGTAAAGAATTTTTATCTCTACCCCTAGACATGTGGTTGTCAACTGAAACCAAGGTTTTTAACTACAACCTTTGACCTACACAGTTGTACATAAATTATGATCCCGTCACTGGTGTTGGTTAATATACATGTCAAGTATAAACTTTGAAACATAACAGATCTCTAGATACAGAGTGGACACTATTTACCATATAGGACATAGAGAGTTGTAAACTAAAAGTTTTTGACTTTGACTTAGGAAGTTGTACATGATATTATGACACACCCACTGGTTGATATACATGTCAAGTATAAACGTTGAAATCACATCAGTTCTGGAGATACAAAATGGACATGATCCTTAACATGGACATGGGATTGTCATCTGAAACATTTTTAACTTTGACTTGGGAAGTTGTACATACATTATGACCCCCACCCCCTTTTTGGTGTTGGTTAATTTATGTCAAATACAGACTAAAATCATAATGAATCCAAAAATAAGGACGGACAAACATACTGATCACTATATTGCGACCCGCCTTTCCATTGGGCCTTAATTAAGAAATATTAACACTGTCAAGCATCCTTACACTGATTGCTTACATTGTATACTCTCCACACATGTCTGTGTCCACCCTTGTATATTAATTGGGGATGAAAAATGAATTTATTATATACTGATATTGTTATTGTTGCAAACTTTGAAAAGTGTCAACTTTTACTATCTACACGATGTGAAGACAACTGTATGAGACAAAGAAAGATGTACAATTTTGAGCACCATCTATACCTAGATCAATTGTAATTGTCATTTGTTATAAATGAGCATTTAATTAGACTATATCACTGCAATAACGATTGCATCCATACTTGCCAACTTTTCAAAATTCCTGTGGTGCTTTTACGTGCAAGATGGCTCTTTCAGTCTTAAAAAACCTTCAAATGTATCTTAACCCTTACAGAACTGAAATGTTTGCAGCAGGTCTGCAGCATACTTGCTGCAGGTCTGCGGCAAACAAAAAGCTTGCAGGAACCCTTTGAATAATGTTTGCAGAAGTTTGCAGCTAGCTGCGAACCTCCTGCAAACATTGCAGCTTTTTGCTGCAAGCTTGCAGCAAGTTTGCAGAAACTTTTATGTTTGCAGTAAGATTGCAGGAAACTCTAGAATTTAAGGGATGTTCCCAGCTAGATTGCAGGAATCTTTGACAATTCTATATGTTTGCAAGAGCATTGCAAGAATTACATAAAACGAATGAGCATGCCCATTGGTAACTTCCTGGAAGATACAGATTTGAAATTTGAAAATGTTGAAGGTGTTTGAGTCATGTTATCATACAATGTATTAGTATTCAGGGAGTATTTTAGGTTGGGAATTAAAAGAAAAGTTTTCAAAGACATTTGTTGTAAGTATAGACGTGTAAATATATGAAATTTGTCCCCTCAATAAAATACCTGGCCCTTAAAAATGTGTACTACTTTAGTGTAAATGAACGTCGTTGTATTAAAACTCAAACATATATAAATAAACATAAATTAAAAAAACATACAAGACCAGAGGCTATTGACTTAGTACAGGCCCAAACACGGCGGGTTTTAAGATATTTTGTGAGAACTCAACCCTTTCCCTATACCTCAAACCAATGCATGATAAAAAACACACAGCAATATACACAGTAAAACTATATTTCAAAGAAGTCCGAATCTAATGCCAGAAAAAGGCAATAACAATAACTCAGCAAAATGACAAGGATACATAAATTAACAAAGGACAACTAGCAGTCACTGACATGTCATATCCAGAAGTCAATCGAACTGATGGAAACGATTGTCTTCATCATATGAATATCAGGCACAACCCCTCCTGTTAATGGAATAGTATCATACCCTCATAAAATATATGAGAACATAACCTGTGTGACGCCAACAACTGGTTTTAGAATTCATGTGTTTATTTTCAATGCAAAGTGTAGATCATAATTTTCTGAAACAAATGCATAGTTGAATCAAAAAATATTTTATTCCGTTCAGGATTTCTTTTTTACAGATGTGAAATGCTGTTAAATTGTATCTCAGTCCTGTCTGATCCTTATTGCTTAAGCCACAGTCACACTGTCACGTTTTACTACGTTTTGAAAGCGTAGCGAAACGTGAATATACGTTACGAAGCGTATCGGAACGTAGTGATCCTTTGTTTAAAACGGGACCTGTCCCGTATGTTTTGAAACTTCAACAGCAAACGTAGCGAAAATTGAAACGAAGTAGAACCCTAGTAAACAAGTATCAACGCTTAGGGGAACGTATAAACAAAACGTGCTAACCACGTATCGATACGTAATAATGAAGGGTGGAAACGTGGGTTTACACTTGCTAATATGTAGCAAAACGTGATAAGAATCAGGCGCGGATCCAGAGGGGGGGGGGGGGGGGGTTCCGGGGGTTGGAACCCCCCCTTTTTTTTGGCCGATCAATGCATTTGAATGGGAGCATATAGCTGAAACCCCCCCTTTACTCTGGGTTGGGAACCCCCCCCCCCCCCCCCTTTTTAAAATTGCTGGATCCGCCCCTGAGAATACGTTCTTATCCCGTTTTGCTACGTATTAGCACAAACCTAGTAAAACCTAACTTTAAAATAAACGGGACATTTTTATTCAAAACGTAGTTGAAACGTAGCATTTTGAAACATAATAACACTTGACAAGGTGATTGGGGTACTAGGACCTGATCAAACATCACTTTTTATGCAATTTTAAGTTAACCGTAGTGATGTCTGAGTTCAATGGAGTGAACATGATATTTGTTAAGCAAACGACAACAGTCAACCATTCTCGACCGTTTACAATCACATAGTTGACCTATTAAAATATGTTGACTGTTTTATAAAAATAATTACCTTCCTTCACTTCTTTCTTCCCATAAACATATCATAACTAGTCGCATCGGTTAGGCGTAACGATCAAATCTGATGCCTCGTACTGCGCGAGTGTAGCACGTTCTAGATGTTCAAAAACCCCCGCAACATTATTTGGAGCCGTCCTCATTGTTCCTTTTGCTGGTATGTTGGAAAGAAGTATTTCTGCTGTACTCTAACATACTCACATCTACCAATGAAGAACGAAATTCCTGCACTTTCTTCCAGGAAAGCCGTTTTTTGAACAAACTAGCCTATATTAGTTTGCTTTCATTTGCATGTACATGAAATATTTGCCACTGAACGTTAAACAAGCAACAATCAATCATCAACTAATTAAGATAAGGACATTAATGTATACTCTTTCAAAATAAGGATGCTTGATATATACATAATATTTTTTATCTGATCGAAAAAAAAATCGTAAAAAGTACTGATATGTATAAAAAAAAATATCGTCTTGTCCGAATTCGGATTACCACCAAGAAGAGTTTATATTGAATATAGATATACTTATCCGAATTCGGATAAGGATCTTCATTGCATACCAAACTCTGTGAGGTCATACATTTTTCTTATCCGAATTCGGATAAGGATCGTCATTGCAAACCAAACTCTGTGAGGTCATACATTTTTCTTATCCGAATTCGGATAAGGATCGTCATTGCATACCAAACTCTATGAGGTCATACATTTTTCTTATCCGAATTCGGATAAGGATCGTCATAGCATACCAAACTCTGTGAGGTCATACATTTTTCTTATCCGAATTCGGATAAGGATCGTCATAGCATACCAAACTCTGTGAGGTCATACATTTTTCTTATCCGAATTCGGATAAGGATCGTCATTGCATACCAAACTCTATGAGGTCATACATTTTTCTAATCCGAATTCGGATAAGGATCGTTATAGCATACCAAACTCTATGAGGTCATACATTTTTCTTATCCGAATTCGGATAAGGATCGTCATAGCATACCAAACTTTGTGAGGTCATACATTTTTCTTATCCGAATTCGGATAAGAACAGTTATAAGTCCTTGATAATGAGTATTATGTATTCTATACAAATTCGGATAACATTAGTTTCTGTCCGATTCCCGATCTAAACTGTGATAATTCGAATATTAATTCTTCTTGTCTTCTTGTCCAAACTCAGATAACACAATGACACTGCAATTTTACTTTTGAGTCCAACATATAAAAGTGTTGCCTACCAACATTCTTATTTCAGAAATCTCGCTTATCTGAAACACCTATTGACTTGAGCATATGGAAATGCTCAAAAGCAATTGGAAGCATGCATGCATGAAGTTTTGAAAAACATGTAACAACTATACAGTACACTCAAGAATGTTTGGAGATTATAACTTATTTTAAAATATTGTGTTGTTATATTATGTGAAAATATTAATTAAAAAGCAGTATATATGCACAAAATAAAAATTAAAAAGCAGTATATACATGATATATGCACAAAATAAATTTCAAATAAATCTTTTTTCGTATTTTAGATATGCATGCAATTCATTTTAGCACGTACTTGAGCAACAAGAAATCTTTTAATTATTTTTTAAAGCAATAAACCGTTGCTATAATAATTATGCGAATGATAAATTATTCGAATTATTGTATGTACGTATGTAACCAAACTTTTCATAATTTATTGTGTAATAAAGATAATGTGATGTGTATACACAACATGACTTAATTAATTGGTTAATATTGTAAAATCATTTATGTAGTTCCTGCAAGTTTGCAGCAAACACGCAGGAGAAAAAATAATTTGAATATAATTGTTTGCAGCAGGTCTGCAGCAAACCCGCAGCAGGTCTGCTGCAAACATGCAGGAGAAAATTAATTTGCATAAAAATGTTTGCAGCAGGTCTACGCAGCAGGTCTGATGCAAACACGCAGGAGAAAGATAGATTAATTTGCATAAAAATGTTTGCAGCAGGTCTGTCGCAAACACTCATTTGCATATAAATGTTTGCAGCAGGTCTGCAGCAGGTCTGCAGCAAACACTCATTTGCATGGTAAATTGTTTGCAGCAGACCTGCAGCGTATTTGCAGCAAACAATATTTTGTAAAATGGTTGAATTGGCCTGTAAAATTCAATTCTTGGGTGAAAGCTAGTGACCTTAAAGATTTATAATTATTTATACATTATGTTGTTCATATTTAATACAATGTATCTTTAATTAATAAAATCTGTTTGAAACTGATGTTAGTTTGTTTTGATAATCTGATTAAGAAACTGGCGTTTCAAGATTTTCCACGCCCCATTCAAATTTCTGTCACCAGAAACAGAGCTGGCACCCCAAAGGGTCCACATGAACTGTTAGTCGGAAAGGATTTCCCAGTCATAGCGGGGACATATCATATTGCTTTCCTTTCCGTTATAGCTATGATATCGCCCTAAACTGGTACACCTAGTTCATGCGTAGGAAGGCCTCAGACTTGCAAAGTTTACTATTATTACAAAAAATGATGTTTATCTTTTTATGATGTTATGACTTTTTTTTTTCTTCAAAATATTTGTATAAATATATAATATGATGACCATAAACACTTACCTTGATACAACTGTCGTAGATCCTGCTCGTTAACTGTGTTAGAATGTGTCTGAAATGTATATATATACACATGGAAAAAAGTATTGCAACACCAAATTGAAATTGGAATTAAAAAAACACTCTTTGTTTTTTCTGATATAATTTGTTAAAATAGAACTAGTTAAACATTATTTAAATATCACCTGAGTTTGATCAATAATTATCGACTCGATAAGTTCTTATCTGCACATGCAGCTACTGTACCCGTAAACAGCAAAACAGGTGTTTTTATCCTCATTGTTTTCAACACTTTAAATAACCAAGTTTATAAAGTTATGTGATTGACACCTTGTAATGGGTCCTCCACAACTCTTAACCGCAGCAAGATGGCAGATTATTAGCATGAGAGAAGCAGGAATGTCGCTGTGACAACCGCACGTATTGTCGGTCATCACTATTCCACTATTAGTCGTTTTGAGAATAAAAATCAGGCAAAAAAACGATGTTAAAGACTATCAGAAATCAAAAAGACCCCCTATGCCATCTGCTAGGGAAAATCAATCATAATTGAAGCTTGGTCAGAAAGAAACCCATTGCATACAAAACAATCCTACAAAGAGAGTGTTGGGCATACAGGAGCTTTTTAACAAAAAATGTTCGAGATTGACTCATCTCTACGGGTTATTTTTTTATAAGACCATTTCGGGGACCTTTGCCTACAAACAGACACACAGGTATCCATATCCAATGTCGTGCAGAGCTCGCCAAAATTGGAAATAAGCATCGTGGAGGAAGATCCATTGTTCAAATGGAATTCTGTTTATCTTCCTTGTCCCGATAGTAGCCCGGATTTGAACCATATCGAGCATATATGGTACACTATCTGGCGTAATATGCGCGAAAGGACACCCCAGTCCAAACACGTGATGAAATAAACAATACCCTTCATCAGAAATGGTTGCTGCTACCTTAGCAACAAATTAGTCGATTTATGACAGGAATCATAAGACGTTAAGTGACGGTTGATCGTTTGAATGGAGGCTGCGCACAAAGTACCTATTCTTTGGCGTATAACGATCAACCATGATGTGAACAATCATCTTAAGATTAATTTTGAAATGTCTGACATTGTTAATTTCGACTACAGTAAAAGTTGTAAAATGCAGTTTTTTGTACAAAAAACACTCCATTTTGTTTTTAAAAATTTGGTTAGATAAATCATTTCTTTTTCAAACATTTTTTGTTTGTTAAAATGCCAATGTAATCAAAAACAATGTTTCAATATTTAACATACTATATAGTAAAAAATCATTTCTATAGATCACCGAAAGGGGAAGTGGTCTAGAACACAGTATTATTTTATTTAGGGGGTTCACTATACACGCAAATTTTTATTAGTCTTCACTTCAAGGTTAATCGAGCAAATTTTATTTAATAAGGCTTTTTACAGTTTTTTTTACTTTACTACGGGCTCATAAGGATCTTAAATCTGATTTTATTGCTGTGTCCACAATAGACACAGCAATATTATTCTACGTATTTCACCTGTATCGGTTTGGACAATTCCATGGACTATTCCATACACACACCATTATGCTTAAGGGGTTTTCATATGTCATGTCAAGATGATATAGGCTATTTACCGTTGTTTGCCACAAAACAAAATCTGGTAAAGTCACTTTTCTGAAAAACCAATATAAATATAGTTAACATATTTATATATTTAATCTAACTGTGTTCATTGACCCGAATTTTTTAATGACAACACACACCTAAAATTCGTTTTGGTCTATTCCATGACATTTGCGCGGGAAATATTCATCAGAGACTTTAATAATTTTAATGGACGTTCATTTGGAAAATTTTACTATCTATTTTATGTGAACAATTGTCATATGTTTTTGTTTTTCATACATTTAAAGGATCAACGTTATTTAAATTCCGTATATCTTCATTTGACATCAGGTTTGTACGCATTTAGTCTCTTCTCTAGTCTATAATCTAAACTGAAGGCCGCGAAGGGACACATGTCATGATGACACGTGCTGCACAATCCCACACATTTCACATTATGTAATAAAATTCTACTGTTTGCGATAAAAATATTCACTGTTTAGGGGTGTTGAAATTAGGTCTTACATAGTTGATGCGTATCCGATCCGTGATTTGTATATATTTCAATGGTGCTCTCGGTAAGGCCAAAAAAATATATGTTTGATTATGGGTACCTGACCGATCCTATTTTGAGCACCCACCCTAAGCCATTTTATTGCCGTCGTAAGAAATAATCCAATCATTATAAATAGGGGAACTCTCGCCCCATGGACAACTCGGACCACACAATTCAAAATCATGGCACAAAAAATAAAATGGACAAAATAATAAAAAGAAAATACCGACCTACCTACCTACCCGGCGCCGGCTACCCTACATATTTTGATGATGTAACCTTAAACAGACATGTTAGTTTTTTCGTTTGAATTGTTTTACATTGTCTTATCAGGGCCTTTTATAGCTGACTGCGGTATGGGCTTTGCTCATTGTAACATGTACAACAATCAAACATCAACCCACACTAAACTGAATGTAATTCTAACATGTACAACAATCAAACATCAACCCACACTAAACTGAATGTAATTGAAAGACATCTAGAGGTTGATATCAGAGGTGGATTTAGGGGGGGGGGCCTGCTTTTTGAGAAAAAAATTTGGTTGCTTATATAGGGAATCACTAAATCGTGACTGGAGCGAGCCCCCTCTTAGGTCAGTCAGTGGGCTCCCACTTTAGAAAATTTCTGGATTCGCCACTGGATATACAGTATCGAACAGAAGATAAAAAAGGGAACAATATGGTGATTTTTAGAGATTAATATTATTTCATGTACATGCATTTGAAATATTTAAGATATATTTTTTCCCTTTTTTTTGTTCTAGGTTCCACGGTGACCTAGCTTCCATTTTCGAAAACTGTGATTTAAATGCTAGTCTATTAGAGGGATATTTCCTTTTCATTGGTTGTAGATATGGAATCTTATTTTACCATGAAGTTAGATTTGAAAATGACTTTGGGAATGAAGATATCGTAAAGACTGAATGTCAGTTTTAGTCTTATATATCTATAATACTAAAATTACGAGGTCCAATTTGTCAGCCGTCATCGCGTAAAAACGACGAATCAAAGAATTCGACTTTATATATAACTAATATAGTACAAAGGTGTTGATTAAAAATTACACCACTCCAGGCCCTTTTGTTTTCCACGTAATTAATATTGCCAATAATTAAGAAGTTCCGGATCGAGTCCGATACCGATACCAAAAATTAATAGTATATTCACCTGTTACCGATTACCTAATTTGTACGTTCCGCGTCTGACAGGTGCACCACCAAACGCTGTATTCAGGATTAATATGCTATATACACGGGTCGTATCCACAGGGTTGAAACTACTAAATTGTCAAATTTTAATCAGTTTGGACTTTCTAAGATACATTGTAACAATACAAATACTAAAATCTGGACTAAAAATAAGGCGTATAGGTACAGTTTTCAATTTGTTAGCCGGCATGACGTAAAACAGCGAATCAAAGAATTCAATTTTATTTACAACTAATACATGTATGTATATGACAATGCTGTTGAAAAAAATACTCCATTCCAGGAACTTTTGTTTTTCAAATAATTAATATTACCAATAATTGATAAGTTCCAGTTCGACGGTTTCAATCAGAAAGATTTGAAAGCAGAGAAACTTGTGTATCGTTTAATCGGCATAACTTTATCAGATAAAAATACTAATACTAAAATAAGGCTTGCACATAGTTATATACGTTAACTCAGTCATGGACCTGCGATACCACGTGTCTGTTCTAGTGTACTTTATAATTTTAGTCTTGCATGTACATAATTATGTGTACATATATCACTGATTCAGTGGCAATGGTAAATAGACACTGACAAGTCTTAGATAATATTTTATAGTTTTGAATGTTTTGTCCGTTGACTAAAATTAGGTGGAGGTTTGTGTGTTCTTATTTCCAACAGAGGTAAACTCAACACATATCAATATGTGCATGAAGCAAATTGATAGTTGCTAGATACGGAATGATTGTACCACAAGACAGTTTAAACCTGTGTGTATATACTTAAAATGTGATAAAAAAAATCATGTCTTTTTCAGGACTTCTGAATCCAACCATGTAGTATGGAATGTTTTTGAGATGTGGTTTTGGTCGATGGATGTTAATGAAGGACCTGTAGTACAAAGTATATCAATGAATTTAGCTCTTTGTCTAAGTGTATTATTGAATACTTTGCTTTGAGCTCAGTTCATTGTTATGCAAATCATTCTTTGTGAAATAAAAATTTGACAGAAAACTCTCATGTACAAGGATTTGTCAAAGTAGTATCACCTCTATTTACAATGTAAGTATTATGGAGATAAAAGCATTCTATATTGATTTGAACCAAATATATTATAAAAAAAAAGAACAAATTTACCCGAGAATGCTACTACCACTACTAGCAATATGATGCTAGGTTGTTTTAATACATCTGTACTAGCTGCCTACTGATGACTCGGTTCTGAGTGTAAATGGTCCTTCAACTATGCAGGGAAAAATTATAAGGCATATCTAGGCTTATCAATTTCTAAAACAATATTTCATCGTACATGTTTGAAATTTTTAAACAACCACAGAAATTTTTGCAGTTGAAATACATGTATGTATCCTGTCGTCGTCTTCCCAAGACGGATGGTTTCCAGATAATAACTTCAGTATAAGTAAAAAGGAAGCCTTAAAATTATAACATACTGTGGATTCATTTATTTTCGTGGATTAAAGAAAGTTTGCAATTTGTGGATATTTAATTTCGTGGTTTTGCCGAAGTCTGCATACAAGCCTATAGAAAATTTGTTAATCGTTGAACATTTAATTTCGTGGTAAGACTCTAGCCACAAAAGCCACGAAAATTGGTATCCAAAGAATAATAATGCATCCACAGTAATATTTATAATCATAAAAGGAAGCCTGGGATTGTTTTGGGGGGTTATATATATAGTCCCTAAGGTTTAGGAATAAGGGTTCCAAAGGTGACCAAAACAAGCATTAATCTAGTGTCCGTACAAAAAGTTGTGTATAAGTATTTCAATTGTTCTGAAATTGTACCATAATATTGAATACCATAAGTAGAAGGTTGAGGTCTATTTTGTGGGTTATGGGTCAAACAGTCTAGGAATTAAGGGCCAAAAACAAACATTTTTGTAGATTCCAGACAATAAATTTGAGTTATTTCTTTGTCCAGAATGGTTGTTGAATTACCTAAAACCAATGCTTTATGAAATCTTCTTTAAAAATTGGAGTTTAGATTTCTCTGTCCATAATAGTAGTTGAATCAACTTAAAATAATGCTATACATGTATATACACTATACAATGCAAAATTCACTTTACTACCAACTGATAAATTTAAGCAGTCTTTAATAGCCATTCAGTGATTACAAGCACTTTGATTATCATTCTAGGGTTATGCCCTTTCACAAATGGAAAAATTTCTCAAGTTTGTCTCAACTAAATTTAGTGAAATGTGTATATAATGCTTATTACTTCTAAACTCAGTTTAAGTTCAATTTTTGGCAGCTTCACTTTATGTACCTTTTTAACGTTATATGCTAGCGGGGGCATCATCACCATGACTGTATGACATTTATATTTTAATACTTAATGTTTTATTAAAATGAGTAGTTGAATAATTATTGTTGCAAACTCCATTAGAAATTTGATTTGAGATCATTTTTATACCACCACAAAAATTGAAAACTTTTTGGTTGTACATTTGTATCACGTTGGCGTCATCGTCTTCATCCAAAGACATTTGGTTTTAGCACTCTAACTTAAGTAAAAGTCAATAGAAATATATGAAATTTAGACACAAGGTTTATGACCATGAAAGGAAGGCTGGGATTGATTTTGGGTATTTTGGTCTCAACAGTTTAGGAAAAAGGGCCCAAATTTAGCATTGTTCTTGGTTTTTGCTCTATAACTCAAGTATTAGTAAACAGAAATCTATGATATTTTAACATAAGGTCTATGGCCACACAAGGAGGGTTGGAATAGATTTTGGTAGTTTTAGTCCCAACAGGGTAGGATTTAGGAACCAAAAACAGGTCCCAAATAAGCATTTTTCTTGGTTTTTTTAACAATACCTTTAGCATAAGTTAATAGAAATCTATAAAGGTTTATGACCACAAAAGGAAGGTTTGGATTATTTTTGGGAGTTTTGGTCCCAAGGAATAAGGGGCCAAAATTAAACTTTGTTTGCTTTTATCAAAAAAATGAATTATTGTGCTTCTTTGATATGCCAAATCTAACCGTGTTAAGATTCTTAATTTTTGGTCCTGTTTTTAAATTGATCTACATTAAGGTCCAAAGGGTCCAAATTTAAAATCAGCTTGAAAAAGATGAGGTATGATTGCCAATGAGACAATTCTCCACAAGAGACCAAATCGACACAGAAATTAACAATTCCCAGCTACAAAATGTATCCAAAACCAAAGATGTAGAACATGTTCTATCATAATCATTTGGTAACTAATGTAATTACTGTCTCCCCATGTCTGTATTGAACATAAAAAAATATCAAATAAATAACACTCCTAATGCTCAGATCGGTTGTCACCGTGCAACACAGTTATTAACACCATATAGGAAAAACATAGAACTTTATTGTCATAAGACACTGTCAAACATCCAAACACACTATCCACACTCATCTGTGTCCACACTTGTATTTTACAAAAATATTATCATATTCCATCCAAAATAAAAGGCTGATTTTTCAAGTTTTAAAAAATCAAGGTGTTGCAATACTTTTTGCCATTTGCATATATGGAAGTTTTTAACGACCTTGACTGGCTATACAGCCCTCGCACAGTCGGCAAGTCTGAAATGTGATCCGCTATCGGGTTTATATACGACATGACTAAACCATGTAATCGTAGGGGTATATAGCAATGTAAATCAGATTAAAAACAAATAGTATGAGGTATACTTTCAGTATATGTTCATAAATAATAAGTATTTCGATGTTTGATAACTGATATGTAATTAATATTTCAATGTTAACCAATGGAATAATAAAAAAATAGAAAATTGCAACACCTTACACCCCTCAAATTGAATTCGTCCATTTTTCTACGCACAGTATACGTTGAACCACCATACTGAACAGACGTGTTTAAGGCTCCGAAATGTAAAAAGATAATTCCTATATATCTAGTTATTCCCCTTAAACTATTTTCTAAATATTCTTACTGAGACATATTTTGTAGCACAACGGATAGAAATATTCAAATGAAATAATGCAGAAATTATGTTTACCAAAGTAATGTTATAATCTGTTAATCAATACTGTTATTTACACGTGTACATGTATGTCCCATAGGGAATGACCAGATAAGTCGAAAATCAATAATGATGGGTTGCTACCCCCGAGTTAGTGATTTTACAGAAATCAGTTTGCAGGGTTTTTATGCCCCACCTACAATAGTAGAGGGGCATTATGTTTTCTGGTATGTGCGTCCGTCCGTCCTTCTGTTCGTCCGTCCGTCCGTTCGTTCGTTCGTTCAGGTTAAAGTTTTTGGTCAAGGTAGTTTTTGATGAAGTTGAAGTCCAATCGGCTTGAAACTTAGTACACATGTGTCCTATGATATGATCTTTCTACTTTTAATGCCAAATTAGAGTTTTAACCCCAATTTCACGGTTCACTGAACATAGAAAATGATAGTGCAAATTTCAGGTTAAAGTTTTTGGTCAAGGTAGTTTTTGATGAAGTTGAAATCCAATCAACTTGAAACTTAGTATACATGTTTCCTATGATATGAACTTTCTAATTTAAATGCCAAATTAGAGTTTTAACCCCAATTTCACTGAACATAGAAAAATGATAGTGCAAATTTCAGGTTAAAGTTTTTAGTCAAGGTAGTTTTTGATGAAGTTGAAGTCCAATCAATTTGAAACTTAGTATACATGTTCCCTATGGTATGATCTTTCGAATTTAAATGCCAAATTAGAGTTTTAACTCCAATTTCACGGTTCACTGAACATAGAAAAGGATAGTGCAATTTTCAGGTTAAAATTTTTGGTCAAGGTAGTTTTTGATGAAGTTGAAGTCCAATCAATTTGAAACTTAGTATACATGTTCCCTATGATATGATCTTTCGAATTTAAATGCCAAATTAGAGTTTTTACCCCAATTTCGGGGTCCACTAAACATAGAGAATGATAGTGCGAGTGGGGCTTCCGTGTACTATGGACATATAACGCAAACCATTGCGAGATAAGGCAAACCTTTGCGTTTAACGCAAACATGACCCAAATATTTGCTATTATGGACGACTTCAAAAATTTAATTTGTACAGTCGGGCAAAGCTTACCAAGAACTAAGCTGGTAATTTCCTCAATTCTACCAAGGCCAACCAATTATCAAGCTAATCGTACAATTTACAATGTCAACAAGCATCTATTCTCTCTACAGGAACAACATGTGGAAATTTTGGACAATTCTTTGGACTTTCTATATGGAGACCAGCCCAATCTTACTTTATTTTCAGACCATGTTCACACAGATGTTGCTGGTGCCAAAGTTTTAAGCCACAACATTATCTCGTGCGTGAAAACTTTGTTTGAATTCTCAAATTGTACATCAGAAACTCAATCAAATTTTCAATCGGTGAGGTCAACAGGGAGGAGATTTATACCATTCAACAACACAACAACTCAACAACAAAATGTGTTCAGTCAAACGTACTGGAGGTAAAGAATTTAACCAATAACTTTTCTACTACCAGAAGATGTAATTCTATTTTAGGAAATCTTGTCAGTATTATTATTTTGTTTTTATGTACTGCAACACATATTCAATTATCTAATTCCAAATCATCTCCATTTTCAAACCCTTAATATATTTCCACACACAAGTCACTTAATATATGTCACTTATACATAAATCATATATTGACAAAGTTTTCTGAAATTAAATATTTGCTATCAAAATCAAACACAGATGTGCTGTGTTTAAGTGAAACATTTTTGTCAGATTCTGTCCAAAATTAAGAAATAGAGTAAGGGTTAGGGAAATTCGATACCTCGAAACCGGTATTTTTGGCAAATACCCCTTGTAAGCATGCATGATATAATTGTTTAATTCCACCGAATGTTCCACCTCAGAAAGTTTATTATAATTAGGTTGCATATGAAATTTTGACTTGAATGAATGATTTTTGTATACACTGTAGCTGTGCTATTTTCGCAGTCAAATTGCATTGACTGTATAATCATTTCTTATCATTTTTTTACAGTACAGTCACTGACTTTATATATATCTCCCTTTTTTTGACAATAAGCTGGTGCTCGGCTGACTTCTACACTTTGTTCATCAGTTTCAGTGAAGCATAATACAAGTGGATTCCAGTTTTATGTATGGAACGCCATGACTGCCTTATGTTAATGATCAGCATTATATTAAGTGCTCACAACATGATATGCAGTGCTCACACCATTATATGCAGTGCTCACAACATTATATAAAGTGCTCACAACATTATATTAAGTGCTCACAACATTATACTAAGTGCTCACAACATTATATGCAGTGCTCACAACATTATATTAAGTGCTCACAACATTATACTAAGTGCTCACAACATTATATGCAGTGCTCACAACATTATATGCAGTGCTCACAACATTATATAAAGTGCTCACAACATTATATTAAGTGCTCACAACATTATACTAAGTGCTCACAACATTATATAAAGTGCTCACAACATTATATCAAGTGCTCACAACATTATACTAAGTGCTCACAACATTATATGCAGTGCTCACAACATTATATGCAGTGCTCACAACATTATGTTAAGTGCTCACAACATTATATGAAGTGCTCACAACATTATATTAAGTGCTCACAACATTATATGCAGTGCTAACAATACTATATACAGTGCTCACAGCATTATATGCAGTGTTATATGCAGTGCTCACACCATTATATGCAGTGCTCACAACATTATATTAAGTGCTCACAACATTATGTTAAGTGCTCACAACATTATACGCAGTTGTCCAAACATTATATGCAGTGGTCACAACATTATATGAAGTGGTCACACCATTATATGAAGTGCTCACAACATTATATGAAGTGGTCACAACATTATACGTTTTTTGTTGTATGATGAGATTGATGTATGATGAGATTGATGTATGATGAGATCATTCGGTAAACTTCGTTTTTTAGCGGAAATTACCGAATCCATAATTGGTAAATTACGGTAATGCCCAGCAAACAAATTTAAACAGTTATTAAAGTCATGTTATCATAAGGCAGTATGCAATATTTAAAACTGATTGAAATAAGTAAGGAAAAGATGAAACTAAGAGGTGAATGATTGAAGTAGTTCTGTTCGTCGTAAGAAATACGAATGGCAAAATGTAAGTTAAATAATAAAATGTTTATTTAATGAAATATCGAAGGAAAATTTGTATGATATATTCCTAGAGTTCATTTCCTACTGAAGAACTTTAGCAAGATGCCACTTTATAGTCCGTACTCAGTTTTAAAAAGCTTAATTACCTTTTAAATAAAACAGTCAGCTTTCTATAACACATAAGTGTCATATTACGCTAGCTTATATATGTCATGATAGAGTCATTTTTGGCATCGATTTTCAGAATTTGGCATTTTTACATGAATAAGTATCTAACAGATATGGAAAATGCAGTTTAAAGCATTTCATTGTAGGTGTTTAACATAACTTTACATCAATTATTCCATTTTTTTACAAGCTTTTTAGCACGCCAAGTAGTTTGTCTTCTAAGTATGATCAGCAGTCTTATATAGAAATATAAACTTTCATAAGAAAAATTTACCCTTTCAAGACCCAGTTTAACATCTTCATTTAAAGTCATCATCTGTTATGAAAACTGAGTTTGTGGGGATGAATAAAACGTTTACTACGTTTGTTCGTCAGTTTGCACGGTTAATATATATAAAAAAGTGGTATGCTTACCAATGAAACAACTTTCCACAAGAGACAAAATGACATCACAGAAATAAACAACTAAACGGCCACAGTACGGCCTTCAACAATGAGCAAAGCCCATACCGCATAGTCAGCTATAGAAGGCCCCGAAATGATAAACATAAAACATTCCTAATTTATGTTCAAACAAACGATCGAAAAACTAACATGTATATTACACATTAACAAACGACAACCACTGAAATAAAGGCTCCTCCTGACTTGGGACAGCCACATATATACAGAATGTGCGGCGGGTTTTAACATGTTAGCGGGATACCAACCCTCCCTCTAACCTGGGAAAGTGGCGTAACAGAACAACATAAGAACGAACTATGAAAATCAGTTGTAAAAGGCTTATACTCATCAGATGGGTACAAATATAAATACATCTAACAAGAAAATAGAGTGGACGTAGGCGGGTACTTGTATATCCCAACAACAAAAAGACACTATAAGTACTGATCTGAGAGTACTCGCAGTTACTGACAGCTAGTTCAAAGCCACTAACAACTAATAAAAAAAACATGCATCTAAGTTTTGCATTTAGGTAAAGATTGAAATAAACTGTGAGTAAAAAATAATGATTTACTATTATTGGATAGTAACGATTGTCCATGAAAAAAAGTCATTTTCAATGCTCTTCAACTTTGTGCTTGTTTGGATTTATAAATATTTTGATATGAGCGTCACTGATGAGTCTTATGTAGACGAAACGAGCATCTGGCGTACTAAATTATAATCCTGGTACCTTTGATAACTACTTGACTTAAATTAATTCTGGTTAAGGTACATTAAGATACAAAATATAATCAACTACAAGTCATAGAAGAATAATATCTTTTAGATCGCACTTCTTTGATAACAATGGACCTCGAAAAAAGATTCAAATTTGTGTTTAGGTCCAGATGATAGCAACAACACATAAAAGAGGAATGCTATTTGTTGCTGAGCACTTCTTTGGTTTTATTAAAGTCCACACAATTTATTTTGTAACAGAAGCACAAAAAAAAACGATACTCGTTATTATGTCAATATATAATTGTAATATAATTATATTAATGGAAAACTTCTAGTATTGTTTTACTGTGAATTCTTCTCGTTGTTGGTATTGGCGTTCTAATTCTTCTCACATACAAGCTTGTCTATAGTCTGGGAATTTCTGTTATTTTTGCTACTAATTTTTTTTCCATATCCCATGTTAGGATCAATGTAAAAGGTTGAAAATTTCATATCTGAATATTTTTTTCGTTATCTGGAAAGTTACTTTTGACGACGGATCTTGATTGTTTCTGTGGGGCTTCTTTCTCATGGATATTGATCACTCACGGAAAAAAGAAAATTGTCGAAACTAATTTGACTTTTATGTATAGCATAGTCCGAATTATATTCTTAAAAGAATTTAAATTCACAAACTTGTTCTTTTGCACCAAACATTGCTGTGACATGCCTTATTAAAATATGATTGAAAATCGTAAATGTTTAAGTAAAATTCTATTTGCAATTGCTGACCAACATTGATAAAAAAAAATGCAATGAACAGTATACTTCTGACAGATATTTGGTTCTCCTTGAAAAATACTGGGTCATAACATATCTTAATTACAATCCCGAGAAATCTGAATACATTTATTCAGAAATGCACAATATATGTGTATAAATCTACATGTTTCAATACGACTGCAAGAAAAAATGAAAAAAAAATGGTCGTATATTGCTATCACGTCGTCGTCAGCGTCACCGAAGACAGATGTTTTCCGGATAATAACTTTTGTTTAAGTAAATAGAAATCAATCAAATTTTAACACAAGGTTTATAACCACTAAAAAAAGGTTGGGATTGATTTGGGGGGGGGGGGTTATGGTCTTAACTGTTTAGGAATTAGGAGCCAAAAAGGGGGTCGAAATAAACATTTTTGTAGTTTCCAGTCATTAAGTGTATGAAATTATACCACAAATTTCCAAACTACAAAAGGAATGGTTATGATTTGCTCGGAGGGGTAGGTGGGGAGGTGTTATGGCTCAAACCGTTTAGGAATTAGAGGCAAAAAAGAGGGAAAAACGAGGGTTTCTTGGTTAATGGTCAATTAAGACAATTTGAAACCAGTGTAAGGAAGTTAATCCAAATATATTAAGGTAATCCAAACATGTTTGATTACCTCCCTTACACAGCTTTAAAATTATGTGTAAAGATTTTTTTTTCCCATATCAGATTTCAGAAATTAAAAAGAAAAAAAGTGGGGAATACATTTTTCTTTTCTTGAGGTTGGGTCAGTATGCAACAGCATAGTATATTGCACAAAACAACAAAAAAAGGAGGGTATTTTTTTATTTTTGGAGGGGTGGGGCAATTCGCAACAGCGTAGTGCAAAAGCAAAAAATTAAGTATAAATTCAAATTATATAACCAATTTTTAGTTCTTTGACTACAGTTATTCTGTGTCAGAAACCTATTATGTGTCAAATATTTAATTACATTCCAAATTCAGACCTGAATCAAGCGTGAATAGTGTGTCCATTTTTGTCCGAACGGTTCAGGGTTGGACCTCTGCGGTCGTATACAACTGCGTTCGGAGAAGCAATTTAATAAAGACTTAAATATAATTTTATATACATATTAAGTTGTGAATATGGTGAAACTGATCCTCAAAATAATTTTAAACTGCCCTGGTGTGGAATAAATTTGTGTTAAATTGATCATACTTCTTAATTTACTTATTTCAATCAGTTTTAAATATTGTATACTGCCTTAATGATAACATATATAATAATAACTGTTGAAATTTGTTTGCTGGGCATTAATTTACCGTAATTTACCAATTATAAATTCGGTAATTTCCGCTAAAAAACGAAGTTTACCGAATGATCTCATCATACATCAATCTCATCATACATCAACCTCATCATACATCAATCTCATCATACAACAAAAAAACGTATAATGTTGTGACCACTTCATATAATGTTGTGAGCACTGCATATAATGTTGTGAGCACTGCATATAATGTTGTGAGCACTTAGTATAATGTTGTGAGCACTTAATATAATGTTGTGAGCACTTTATATAATGTTGTGAGCACTTAATATAATGGTGTGAGCACTGCATATAATGGTGTGAGCACTGCATATAATGCTGTGAGCACTGCATATAATGTTGTGAGAACTGCATATAATGTTGTGAGCACTTAATATAATGTTGTGAGCACTTAACATAATGTTGTGAGCACTGCATATAATGTTGTGAGCACTGCATATATAATGATGTGAGCACTGCATATAATGTTGTGCGCACTTAATATAATGTTGTGAGCACTTAATATAATGTTGTGAGCACTTAATATAATGTTGTGAGCACTTTATATAATGTTGTGAGCACTGCATATAATGGTGTGAGCACTGCATATAATGTTGTGAGCACTGAATATAATGCTGATCATTAACATAAGGCAGTCATGGCGTTCCATATTTATGTGACCGGTTGACAATTCGTTTTCGTTGAGTTTTAATTATGACGTCATTCCCGGAATTTTTAATAATGATGCTTTTTATCCTTAATATTTCATCTGGAACCATATATTTAGAATGACCATGAATTTGTCATATTAGAATAGAAATAATTCATTGAGTTATTTTTAGACATGGTATTCTCCATCTGCCATGGTATTTGCTAGGGTATTTCCCATCTGCCATGGTATTTGCTAGAAAATACCCCGGCACATGGAATTCCCTAATGGCAAATACCCCGGCAAAGAAAAGAAAATCTCAATATATAGAAATTGGTGAAAAATACCCTGTTTCTCATCCAATGAAAATACAGCATTATAACACAAGGTGGAATTATAATTTATATTTCTAACAAGCAGACTTTGAAACTCATACAGAAAATAGTTTGTTAGTATGGAATGTAGAAAAGTGGTTTAACTTGGTTATTTTGCCGAATAACATTTCCTGTGCTCCAAGTGTAAACATTCTCATTGGCTGTACAGAGTAAATCTGATATAGTTTCGGAAACATTTTAAAAATAAAGTGCTAGCTTAGTAATATCATAGACCAAGTCTACACAGGACAGACAGCAACATCAGAATGAGGCCTGAGAAAGTTACCGTAGGCTGAGAAATACATGGGAACTTGATTCGGCCAAAAATTAAAAAAAAATAAAACCAGGTCCCGTTAGAGTCTGATTAAAGCCAGTCCCAAGTATCCACTTGCATCTATAAATATTTTTGTGTGATTTGAGTTGGAAATGATGTACATGTACAAGTTCGGAGACAAAATGACTGATAGAAAATTAACATAGTTGCCTTTTTAGGTCATGGGTGGCATATTGCTCACATGATATGCCCTCATTTTCCAGTGTCAGTCCAAATTTTCTCAACCATCTTCCCGGATCGCCTCTATTACAAAACCTATCTATTATTGTATTAATGTTAACTTGTTCTCGTCCTGAATATGCATGACATATTTGCCACTGGACGTTTAAGCAATCAACAATCAATCCTACAATTTACACCCGTCACTTGAAACTTCAGTTGTTAAAATTTAAATCATTGCCTCTATTTTTTTCAAAGAAATCGACAAAGTTTACGAATATTTACGCAAAAAGAAATATCTACGTTTCCGCTTGCTAAGTATGGAAGTGGGGTAACATGAAACTTTATTTGTAAAATTACAAGTACAAATAAAGCAAAAAAATATATGGAACATGTCATTTGTACGAAGAATGATAAATAGAGACATGTGATTTGCAATTTATGAGATAGCAACATCTGGACATTTAACGACATCAAAACCAAAGACATCAAGCAAATTTTGACTAATGGTAATTGGACGAGCATCTTTTTATTTCTAATTTGTAAATTTAGTAAACGTTGGCCCCCTAAATTGAAAAGTATAATTATCACAGTAACATTTCAGTCTCCTAGTACATATGTGTTTAAGTCCTAAAACTTTTGTTCTTCTGGAGAAAATTTACTCGGAATTATTATAGAATGCTTTTTTTCTCCGCGTCCGTTCTACCGTCAATCCCGCACTTGGTGTTTATAGAGTTTACAGTCTTTTTGCTTCAGGTTTAAATTATGTACCTGGTGTTACTACTCATATTAAAAGTGCGCATATCGTCTGGATTTTCTTTATTTCTTGTTCATGACAGGTTGCTGGATTAGACGTTTTGATAAAATATAAAAGGCACGCAGACTCCGGCTTACATCTCCTACATGTGGAATTTCAAGCTGAAACTTTTATATTTCGCATTTGCAGTTTGTTTCACTTATAAAGAATGCATATATGATCTCAAGATTTGTTCGTAAATAATTTTCCACAAATGACACTGTGAAATTTTGCATACAGTTTGCAAGGTTTGTCCGACTTGTTGAGCAGCCAACAGTTACTCACACATTTACACCACGCTAAACCAATATGTGAAACTTTTATATTTCGCATTTGCAGTTTGTTTCACTTATAAACAATGCATATATGATCTCAAGATTTGTTCGTAAATAATTTTCCACAAATGACACTGTGAAATTTTGCATACAGTTTGCAAGGTTTGTCCGACTTGTTGAGCAGCCAACTCACACATTTACACCACGCTAAACCAATGTGTGTAGCAAGTCAAGAATATGATGGCTGTTTATCTATCATTCTTTTAATGTATTTAAGAATTGAATGCTCTTTTTTGTAAATTTATTGGGGTGTAAAAGCGTTGACCGAAGTACATTTTGTATGAAGCGCGGAAGCGCTTCATACTTAAAATGTGCGCACGGTCAACGCTTTTACAACCCTATAAAGTTACAAAAAAAGCATTCAATACTTATAATTACATTTTTACCTATAGGATCATGAAAATACGCCTTTTATCAAGTTTTTATTTTATTCACCTGTGCACTTTATTGTGGGACCTCGTGTCATCATGAATGAGAAGTTTTATTGAGTGATACAACTGCTTAAGGAATAACACAGGATGTGTAGTTAGCCAATCAAAATAACGTATTGTAATGAAACATACATCTAATGTAATTATTTGAGCTTATGATTTCGTCATTTGATAAGGGACTTTTAAGTTTTGAATTTTTTCTTTGAGTTTTGTTATTTTATTTTTTAGAATGTGCATTTTATCAGGATCATTATTTTCCCTCATAATATTCACAACTAACAGAATGTTAAACCTTTTTGGACTGGTGCATCAAATGTGTCTTTTATTAACAACTGTTTTCAAAATTGTATTGTATCGTCCCGAACATGCATGAACTATTTGCCACTGAACGTTAAAGAACCATCAAAAACCGATCAATTATAAAACTGTTAACTGAATCAAATTTTTAAAGTACTCTATTTCTGCATGGATGAAGCAACGACACAACCATTGTCTTAAATGATGGAGTTAAAAACTCAGTAATTCAAATGAATCCCACGTGAAATTTTTCATGTTATTTTCAGGTGAACTTTACAAAAATATGAAGGTATTTTTCATGATTTTAATTAAATTTTTTAAAAATCTTATTTTGAAAATTTACGTGAATTCAACGTGTACCTGATTTATGCATGATTCACGTGGAACCAACCAGTTCAAGCAAGTTTCAAGTATATGCTCGTTATGAAAATCAGAAGAGATTAATGTTAATTCATGTGAGTGAAATTTCCAGGTGCAGAACGAAATAAATTATATCAGCAGAATTGTGTATTTCATTACTAGGAAATTAACGAAACCCGACAGCGGAAAAAAAATAAAAATAAACACCATTCAGATCCTGACACATATTTTGTTTTCAATATCTCTGAGTAGTAATACCGTAACGTTACATTCTGTATTCAATAACGTCACACGTTTTCGGTCCAATTCTAATGGTATCAATCAACTTTGAAGCCATTTATCTCAAAAACAAGGATGGTGACATATGAGTTTCTATACGTGTATGGATTCACTATGCAATTCTGGATATTATGTTAGTTTTTTGTTTTTCTCCGTATATAAGAGCCATCCATTGGAAAATCTAAAAAGTTAAGCCGAAAAAAAGGCATTTCCCCTATATACCTAGGTAAATTTGTCGCCAAAATTGACGTTTTCCTATGAAAATACCAAGAAAACAAAAATGGTGACCCCCATTTTTTATTACATATTCCGATGTAACTCAATTCAAAGAACACGTGTGCCAAAAAGTTTGGAAATCGGGAGATATGCCATTCGGTATCGTGTTACCTTAACCACAATAAGACGATATGATTTAGAAAATGATGATATAGAATCAATGTGGATCGAAATTATTTTTGTTCATCAAAAACCTATAAAATATTAATGCAGAGTAAATTACAAACTTTGAATTAATGTTAACAAATTCAATATTGAAGATAAGGAAATGATTATTTTGGGTGACTTTAATATTAATTTGGCGTCGAGAAAAATTCCAGCTAAATGGTCACATTTGAAAAACATTTTAAACTTGTCTCAATTAGTCTCAGTTCCCACTCGAGTCGCACAAACATCTTCCACTTTGGTAGACCATATTTATAGCAATGAACCAGATAATATTCATTTTATGTTCCAAAGTATTCTATCAGTGACCATTATCCAGTATGCATTTCTCACAAAAGAGGGTTAAAATCGAAAAAGAAAATTCATGAATATATTACGTTCAGATCTACTAAACATTTTAATGAAAATGATTTTATCAATCACATATCACAGTGTTCATTTAATTGTGTATTAGAAATCGATGACCCCGAAGAAGCACTGTTGTCTTTTTTGAATATTTTTACTGAAGTATTAAATCATCATGCTCCACTCATTAAAAAGAGAGTTAAACGTTTGTATCAAAATGAGTTGATGAATGATGAAATTCTAGATAGCATGAGAAAACGTAATTTTTATCATAAGAAAAAGGATATATATAGTTATAGACTCTGTAGAAATAAAGTCAAATATCTCATCGAAAACTCTAAACAAAATTATTATACCAATATCATAGAACACAAAAAGGGCAATAGCAGTAAATTATGGAAGCACCTACATACTGCCAACGGTACCGAAAATCATACCAGTATAAAAATCATAAGTGATTGTAACAAAAAGGAAATTTTAGGGGCCTATTAAAAGTTTCTATCAGAAGTGTCGTATTTTTTGTTATTTTATTCTTTACAGAAATAAAATCAAATTGGTTCAAAAAAAATAGGGGGTCACGGACCATTTAAGCTCAAAATTTTACTTTTAAACAGGTATGTAAAAGGGACCATTTTTCAATGAAATGATAGGGAAAATAGAGGTATTGACATAATTTTATCGGATTATCAAAAAAATGTTCTATGACACTTGATCCAAAACTGTAATATAAAAAGCTTCAAAGAATGAGCAAATAAAAAAAGTAGGTCACCGATAAGGAAAAAAATATATTTTGCCTTAAAACCCAAATTTTGGCGGGAAAATGGTGAAAATGGGTGAAATGTCACTTTGACCATTTAACAAATACGGATTATAACGAAATTATTTTATAATTCACATAACTACAATGATTTAACATTTCTAATCTATCAAAATATTTTAAAAAATTATATCGAAGTTACGACAAATACTTTTGTAATTCATGCGTGAAATTATGCGCAGTCGAATAGTCCCGAGCCACCTTAGCTAATAAAATTGGTTATATTAGACTACTATACAAATCCTTGCGCAAAGGTTTGTGTTATTTCGCAAAGGTTTGCGTTATAACGAAAAGGTTTGCGTTATATTGCAAAGGTTGGCGTTATGTCGCAAAGGTAGGCATCATAACGCATAGGTTTGCGTCTTAAAGTAACGCAAAGGTTTGCGAAATAACGCTTTATGTTTGCGTTATAGTGCAAAGATAGGAAGAAAAAGAAAAAATAAGAAATGTGTGGCGCTAATACACTTCCGTACTAGTGGCCAAATTTATGTATAAAATAATGAACAAAAACAAATATATTACAGAGCAACAAACGACAAACACTGAATTACAGGCTCCTGCCTTTGGATAGGCACATACAGAATGTGGCAGTTTTAAACATGTTTGTCAACTCTTATCTTTGTTTTTGTTTATTAATATTTTCAAGGGGAGTAGAATGTTTTATATGCGTATGTCCATAAACATTCCATATCGTATTTTTGTAACATTTTGTCAGCAACTAAAGATAACAGCTTTCTAATATTTGGTGTCAAGCCTCATACCTCTTAAATAAATTAATGCAGGAATTTGTGTTGGTACACAATAGTGCAACTACGTATACTGTCAACAGTGGGCAGCTCTTTTAAATTTTACTGATAATTAAGCTCCACGAAAGAAAGTTGTTCCAGTAAAATGTTGTTCCAAAGTATACTGAATACAACGGGGGTCAACATATTTTCCATCTTAAGTACAAATTAAATTTGCTAAATATGTCTTAGGAGTTAACAAAACTGCTTCAAATTTAGCAGTTTGGGAGAATTGGGTATGATCCCATGCTCTGTTGATGCTACTAAACTTTGTGTAGGTTACTGGCATTATATAGTCAACTCAAATCCGGATAGCTTAATAAATAAAATTTATTCATCAAACCTTAATAATAAGTCAGACTGGTATAGAATTAAAATGAAATTGTTATTTGAAAAAGTTGGATTTGACCATGTCTGGGAAATCAAAATTCATTTAGTAAAAATCGTTTGACTGTTTCTATATATAAAAAATTGAAAAATGATTTCATAAAATTTTGGGACCATTCTATTTCAAAAAATATTATTGATAAAAGAGGAAATAAATTAAGAACTTACAAAGATTTGAAAAAGAAATTTGAGATGGAAGACTTTTTAAAATTAGATATAGACAGAGCTGATATTTCAAACTTTGTGAGAATTAGAATAAGTAATAGTATCCTTATGATTGAAAAGGGCAGACACAGAAAGATTGATTTAGAAAACAGAATATGCCCTCTATGTAAATTTGAAGTTGAGGATGAATTACACTTCACCATAAAATGTACCAAACTCAATGAGTTGAGAATTAATTTTTTTCAGAATATTTCAGATATTTTACCATCTTTCAATAATCTTTCAGACATAGAAAAATTTCACCTCATTTTTCGAAGTAACGATTATGATGTCAGTAAATGTTGCATAAAAGGTATTAGTGAGATGTACAAGTTCAGACGTTCACTAACTTAAGCTATTTTACGTTATTTAGTATATAAATTGTATAACTATGATGTAAAACTGTACCTCCTCAGTCAAATAGATAGATAAGAAAGAAAATATATATTACCATTTTATGTACATATAATTGATTGTAATGATTACTGTTTGTTTGTTCTTTGTGTATGTGTTGATGACAATCCAGATTTTGGATTTTTACATCAATAAAATCTTTTATCACATATTTGTTACGAATACGTCTGGTTTTGCATATGCAATAACCTCAAAATTGCCCGGGGCAAAAAAGACCATATTCATATTGTGCCCTGATTCTAAATGACGTGACGTCACTGTGTCCTTAACGACACGTTTGTGATAAAATGTTTAAGATTTTACCTTTTATCTTTCATTAAATTGTTATAATTGACCTTTGTTTCTCTTTTCTGCAGAAATTAAATATGTGATAAAAAGATTATAACATGTCTTTTCCATATTGGCCCTGGTATCATCCCTCGACCCATATCGGCCCTCGTCTAAAGCCTCGAGGCCGATATGGGAGTCTCGGGATGATACCAGGGCCAATATGGAAAAGGGCATGTAATAATCTATACATATCTAACGTTACGCACGCTGTAAAGCGAAGGAAGCGCTCCTCTCTTGACGTTAGTTTTTTTTTTCTAAGTGATATCGACCTATTCTGTGTAGTTGCAATTTGTCGATATCTGTTTTTTTAGTCTTGTTGAATTAAGCTAGGTTCACACTGCCGATCAGATCAACTCGATCAAGCCCGATCAATACAAATGACTTGATCGGGAGACTGGTCTGACTCAATCGACAAGTGGTATCACATCAACTGCCAACAAATTAATCGTTCCATGTATGAAATATTAGGAAACAGTAACATCTCATGGGAATGCGTCAACTGTGGCATGCCAAATTTTTCCACAACCTTTTTCAACACCACAATTGAGACATCAAACAGTTATTCAGAATTAGACATAAGTAACGAGCCAAATGGTGTAGATAACATCGGGCCACCAAATTTTACATCTTCACCCTTACCAAAAAACCAGGGGAAATACAGAAATAACAAAAACAAACCTAATCCATGTAAAACACCACTGAGAACACTTACCATCAATTTTCAGTCTATGAAAAATAAAAAGCCTGAAATAGAACAAATAATTGAATCTTGTGAACCAGACATAATTTATGGCACAGAAACCTGGCTCTCAAATACAGTATCACCATACGAGTATATATCACCATCAAAGTACACCGTATACAACAAAAATAGAAAAGATGGATATGGAGGAGTACTACTAGCAGTATCAAATAAATACGTATCATCACTAGTAAATGAATTTGATACAGATTGTGAAATAATTTGGGCAAAAATAACATCACCAAATAGTAAAACGCTCTACTTAGGTGCCTACTATAGACCACCTTCAGATAAAGGGGAATCATTAATAAACATGGGTATCTCTCTTAATACTGCATGCAAGAAAACAAATGCAAACATCTGGCTGAGTGGTGACTTCAAACTAGGCCACATAAACTGGGAAAAACACTTGGTATTACCAAACAAACCTGATCCAGCACTACACCAACAACTGCTTAATATTCTGGATGATAATAACCTAGCACAAGTAATTGACAAAAACACCAGAAATGACAGAACTTTAGATCTAATGTGCATGACAAACCCATCATTTATCGACAGAGTTGAGACCCTCCCACCAATAGGAGGAAGCGACCATGATATTGTCTTTTGTGAAATCAACTTTGCTATACCAACACCAAAACAACAACCACATAAAGCACTAATATACAAAAAAGCAAACTGGGAGAACATAAAGAAAGACCTTATTCTTACATATAATCATTTAAAAGCAAACAAGACAAATATGACTATCGATGATATATGGACCACCTTTAAAACCAAAACAACAGAGACCATCAACAAAAATATACCAACTAAAGTAATTGGAAACAAGAATGTGTCCTCAGTACACGAATGCCCCACTCGCACTATCATTTTCCATGTTCAGTGGACCGTGAAATTGGGGTAAAAACTCTAATTTGGCATTAAAATTAGAAAGATCATATTATAGGGGACATGTGTACTAAGTTTGAAGTCGATTGGACTTAAACTTCATCAAAAACTACCTTGACCAAAAACTTTAACCTGAAGCGGGACAGACGGACGGACGAACGAACGGACAGACGGACGGACGAACGAACGGACGGACGGACGCACAGACCAGAAAACATAATGCCCCTCTACTATCGTAGGTGGGGCATAAAAAATCAAAATTACCATGGGTAAATAGAGACCTGAAAAGACTCATGAGAAAGAAAAACAAACTCTATAAAAAGAAAAGTCATGACTCTAAATACAAAAATAAATACAAAGAGATAAAGACCAAACTCCAAAAAGAGATGAGAATAGCATACTGGGCATACATCGAACATATGATCTTTGACATCGATATAAAAGAACCAGATCAGCATTGCTTCAACAAACAACCAAAAAAGCTGTACTCTTATATAAAAAGCCAAAGAAAAGAAAACACCGGCATTGCATCCTTAAGAAGCGAAGGCACCCTCCATACAAACCCCTCTGAAAAAGCCAACATACTAAACCAACAATTTCAATCTGCTTTCACATCAGAAACTAACACAGAAATACCAACGAAAGAAGCTAGTACACACCCTAAAATGGAACTAATTAACATCAGTCGGGAAGGTGTATACAAACTCATAAAAAACATAAACACCAATAAAGCTACAGGACCAGATACTATCGCTGGCAAAATACTGAAGGAAAACATCGAAATAACCTCAGACATACTTGTAATCATTTTTGACAAATCTCTTGAGACAGGCAAAGTACCATCAAACTGGAACCATGCAAACGTTACACCAGTATTTAAAAAAGGAGACAAACATCATCCTGGTAACTATAGACCAATCTCACTTACCTGTATCTCATGTAAATTACTTGAACATATACTAGCTAGCAATATGATGAAACATCTTGAAGCAAATAACATCCTATATGAACTACAACACGGATTTAGAGCAAAAAGATCTTGCGAATCTCAAGTAATATCTCTTATACACCAACTAGCTCAAAACAACGATAAAAATATACAAACTGACTTAGTTATCATGGATTTTGCCAAAGCATTCGACAAAGTGCCACACAAACGCTTACTTTTCAAATTAAAACACTACGGCATCTCTGATCAGGCAATAAACTGGATCCAATCATTTTTATCTAACAGAACTCACAGTCCTTCTCGAAAACACGACATCTGAAAAAATTCCAGTAACATCAGGCGTTCCTCAGGGCAATGTACTAGGACCAATACTCTTTCTTACCTACATCAATGATTTACCTGACTACCTTAAACACAGCCAAATAAGACTCTTTGCAGACGACAGCATTATCTACCGGCCTATTACCTGCCAAAACGATTGTATTAAGCTTCAAGAAGACATAGAAGCAGCTATTAAATGGGAACACGACTGGCTCATGTCATTCCACCCTGACAAATGTAACATCTTAAGAGTCTCAACAAAGAAAAAACAAATACACTTCTATTACAACATGCACGGTCATATCCTAGAACAAGTACAATCAGCTAAATATCTAGGCATTACAATCTCTTCAGATCTCAAATGGAACAAACATATACAACAATCAGCAGCAAAAGCAAATCAATCTTTGTCTTTCGTCAGACGCAATCTAAAAATTAGTTCAAAACTAGTGAAAGAAAGAGCATATCAAACTATAGTAAGACCAAAACTCGAATACTGTTGTACCGTTTGGGACCCATACACATCAGAAAATATATACAGACTGGAACAAGTGCAAAGAAGAGCTGCACGATATACATGCAACAGATTTCACAACACCAGCAGTGTATCTGATATGCTTCAAAATTTGAAATGGCAAACTCTACAAGAACGAAGGCTTAAAACCAGATTACAAATGTTCCACAAAGTAATAAATAACGAAATTGCTATACCATCACAAGATATTCTGATAAAAAGCCAGTCCAAAACAAGATCTAATCATCAATTAACATTCAGACAGCTCCAATGCAATAAAGACAGTTTTAAATTCTCATTCTTCAGCCAAACAATCAAAGACTGGAATAAACTACCACCTGAAATTTCAAACAAAACTTCTACAGACAATTTTAAGGATGCACTTACCCATGAAGTACTCCTTAAAACCTTTTCTCACTTAAACTAAATGTACCTATTGTTTTTATCTTAATTTAAAAAAAAAAAAATAGAATAAAAAATGTAAAAATTAAAAGTTCAATAAAAATTGTAAAGCTTAAAAATAAAGAAAAATTGAAATAAATTTTAAAAAGCAACCTCAATCAGGCATGCGCCAGAAAGTAATCTTCAAAATGTTGATGGTTTTCTGTAACTAAAGAAGAAGAAGAATGTTCGGGATAGTCTACCTTGCTCTTCATCGATCTGACTTTCTACCAGAGAGTTTTCGGCGAAATGTCAAAAACATTCGAGTAAGGATCGAAAAGCAATTCACTCGAGAAGAGATCGAGAATTTGTCGAGTAACGGTCGAATTGATCCGGAAAGGATCGTGTAGAGATCGAGTTTGGTCGGAATACAAAAATTTTATTGATCGGTACTCGATCATTTCGACCTTTGCTCGACTTATGTCCGATCATTTCCAGATTAACTCGACAAATGCCAGATCGCTTTCAGATCACTGCGACTTCTATATTTATTTTATCCCAGACCAATTCGACCAATACTCGATTCCTTCGCGACTTGCATATTCGACCACTCTGTGATCTCTACTCGGCCATACACGAGAACACATGACTGCTACATGATTCTCTAAAAGTGAGTGCAGATTTGATTAACTCTCTTCCGCAAAAAATATATAGGCAACATTTTTTTATAACTTTACAAACATTCGTTCATGTACAGTACGTATCTTTACTTTTGCGAGGAGAGGTAACATTTTAAAAGAGAGACAAAAGACACCAAAGGAACAATCAATCTCAGAGGTCGAAAACAAACAGACACAGCCTTAGCCAAAAACGGTAACCGACGAGAAGACAAACAGCAAACCACATAACATAGAAAACTAGAAAATTAGCAACACGTGACCCAACAAAACCTGGGATGATCTCAGGTGTTCCGGAAGGGAAGAAAATCCTGCAATTTTAGCACTGGCGGATTTTTCAAATAATGAAAGTAATTGTGCAACAACATTCATTATTAGACTGCTGATGACTAAGTTGTCTTTCAAACATAAAGATTATATTTTCCTGTTGTATGGGAGATTTTCTGTATTGTCTGTCCGGATTTTCCGTTTGTACAGTTATGTTTGTAGTATAAAAAAAAAGGAAGATGTGGTACACTTGCCAATGAGACAGCTCTTCACAGAACACCAAATATCACAGAAATTATTAATAACAACTATAGGTCACATTACAGGGTCCGTGTATATCTGCGTCCAATCGTTTTTTTGCTTTGAAATATCAAAAACAAAAAACAAAAAACGAAAGTGTTTTCATTTTTCGTTTTTGATTTCTTAAAAACCAAAATGAAAAACAAAAGTGTTTTCGTTTTTCGTTTTTGATTTCACAGAACAAAAAACGAAAAACAAAAGTATTTTCATTTTTCAATTTTGATTTCTCAAAAACTAAAATCGAAAAATGAAAGTGTTTTCATTTTTCATTTTTGATTTCACAAAAACAAAAAACGAAAAACGAAAGTGTATTCAATTTATCTTCCCCCCCCCCCCCCCACACTGTTTAATTGTCATTCAAAAAATGACAATGTTGTCATTTGTCATTCATTTAAAGGTCGTTAAAGTATACATGCACAGCGGTTGTCAGATCAATACTACTTTAATCGAAGATAATGTCGACGGATGCAAAAGTCTTTATCAATGTAAACAATAATGGTGCGTGATCTTTACTTTTAAGTTTGGAGAGGTTAATCTAAGATGATAATAAAGAAGCGTAACTAGCCTCTTTTACAAATAAAGCAAACTATATATTGTTGGCGAGGGAAGGGCGCAAAGACCCCAAAAGAACTGGAAAAAATGATACAAAATCTTTCAGACCCTTCCTAATCTAAAGCGCAAGTTTTGTTTTATCTATTTTATTATGTTCTGGTTTCGGATCAAAATATATAGATACAGTGTAAGACTTTTAGTATTTACATGTATGAACAATATCAAAAGACATATGTAGGATGAAGAAAAAAATAATGTAATCCACAAAGTCAAGTGTGTGGCTATTGTTAGTTTAAACATATTTATTAATAGTGGATTGGAAATTTTCCCCCCGGAACGGGGATCGAACTAGGAACTTATGTTTTTGTAGTCCGGTGCACTAACCTATGTTACTTTTGTATAATGAGGATCAATGATCTAGTTCCTCGTTGAAGACCCTCCAGCTCCTTTCAAGATGAAGAACAGGAATAAAAGCCCTGTTCATTAATAATTTGTATTTTTTCTATATCTTGTGTGCGGTTTTGTCCCGTGTACATTTACCCCAACATCTCTTTATTTTCTATTTAGGACCTGGACACGGCTCAATGCTAGTTTAGCCCTCCAATGTTAAAGGTCGTATGTTTTTTTTTTTTAATTATTTGATGCCGTGGGATTGGGATTTTTAGCTTTAATGTAAACCATGTCCGGTTTTTAACTTGTATTTACAGCAAAGATAGCCAGTTTTGTGTTCTGTAATATACTGTAACAGTTTAATTTTACATGTCCGGTAGCATCGTAACTTCTCAAAACATCTTCCGAACAATATCTGGACATCGGTGTCGTGGGCATGTACAATTGCCAAACCACACATGAACGTTCTTTAGTCTTCGTAGATCTATTCCAACTTGAAGTCTTTTTGAGTCTACGACAAACAGAACATGATATTTTATACCATTGAATATTGAAGCCATAGTCATGAAGATCAATTACTTGATTGGTGTTCCGTTAACGTAGCCGCAGAACAAAAACGCGAGAGCTACTTTTGAATATTTCTACAATTTTAAGTAGTTTTCCACTCACAAACACAATAATATTTTCAACATTTATTAAATATTAAAGTATTATTTTTTTTTACACTTTTTTACTTTTATGTTGTTTTAAAATATCAATTTGACTTGAATTTTGGATCCCGCTAACATGTCTAACCCAGCCACGTTCAAAATATATGTGCCTGTCCCAAGTCAGGAGCCTGTAATTCAGTGGTTGTCGTTTGTTAATGTATTATCTTTTTTTTGGTTTTTCGTTCAATTTTTGTGCATAAATGAGGCCGTTAGTTTTCTTGTTTGAATTGTTTTACATTGTCATTTCGGGGCCTTTTATAACTGACTATGCGGTATGGGCTTTGATCATTGTTGAAGGCCGTACGGTTACCAATAGTTGATAATTTCTGTGTTATTTTGGTCTCTTGTGGAGAGTTGTCTCATTGACAATCATACCACATCTTCTTTTTTTTTATATTTATATGAGTATATTAAATAAACATGTATATACCAAGCTAAGTCAGTTTAATATATCTTGTTTCGTTTTCCGTCTGACTATACAAAAGGCGAGGACAGCTACTTTGATTGATCAGGTTGACTGATAAGCTGTCTATATAAAGTAATGGGACAATGCATGGCATGAAGACATCACCAATTCACCGTATGCAATACTCAAAAAGACATCCAGAGCTTACCATATAGTCACCAACAGGCCGTGAGCTTTGGTTGGCTCTTAACTCAAATCCAAGAGCACAGCAAAATGTCAAAATATTCTATTCAAACTGGGTGACCTGGGAGAAAAACATTGAAATTTTCCAAAGAAATACACACACCCCTCAACTTTTAATAAGGAGATTTGGTATTAATGCAAATGAGTCAACTATCCCATAAAGTTCAAATGTAGTGGATGTAAGCAATTATATATAGGCAACCATATAATCTTCAACAATGAGAAAAAACATACGGTATTGTCGGATACATTAGTCCATGAATTGAAAAATATGAAACAGTTCAATTGAGAAAAATAACGGCCTATTCTAAAACAACATGAATTACGAAAAACACATATAAAAGACATCAACAAACGACAACCACTGAACTACATGCTCCTGGGTTGGAGCAGGCACATGCAATATATTGTGGCGTTTAACATGCTTGTTAGCAGCTGGGACAGTTTTGTTACAGCACAGCATAAGAACAAACTATACAAATCAGTGGAAAGGGCTTAACGCATGAGATCGATACAAAACAGAAGAAAAAAAAAGGTCTAACAAAAACACATACCGAATGTGGCAGGGTATTTTTACTTCGTTTTCAAACAATCAAAGTACTGAAGTACTGAACATCGAATGACTACAAGTTCTTTTGGATTGTCACAAGCACTTGTCTCAGAAAAAAAAATCACATCTCTATACCTGAAAGTGAAGTTAATGTACAGATATAATTTTTTTGAAACTCAGTACACATATTCTATATCATATGATCTTTTTAATTTTAATGCCAAATATAAAGTTCTGACCCTCAATTCAACGGTCCACTAGACATGGAAAATGATAGTGCGAGTGGGGCATTTATGTACTATGGACACATTCTTATTCAAATTCTTTATTAAAGAAGTCAAATTTACTACAGATAATACTACATTTGCAAATTAGACGAGCTAATCTAATTAAAAGGTATGTCTCTGATTTTCATCATATGTGTATGAGAAAACTAATATAAGATTGTTGAACGAACGCGTTCAATCTTAGGATTTTATTCTTGTCAATTTTTCCGAGCAGAGCGAGTCGAAAACAATTAAAGAGACGTCTGTCAAGCCAAAGTTAACATGTTTGCTATACACACATATGTTTTATTAAACTTGGTAATCAATTATTAATCAAAAATACAGTCCTAGATAATAAAAAATCATGAAATATTTGGTATAGTAATACAAAAATCACACACAAAAAACAGAAGTTGTCGTTTGTTGATGTCGTTCTCGCTTCTCGTTTTTTTTTTTAGCTCACCTGGCCCGAAGGGTCAAGTGAGCTTTTTTCATATCTTGGCGTTCGTCGTCCGTCGTCGTAACTTTTACAAAAATCTTTTCCTCTGAAACTACTGAGCAAAATTCAACCAAACTTGGCCACCATCATCATTGGGGTATCTAGTATAAAAAAATGTGTCCGGTGACCTGGCCAACTAACCAAGATGGTCGCCATGGCTAAAAATAGAGCATATGAGTAAAATGTTGATTTTGGCTTATATCTCAGAAACCAAAGCATTAAGAGCAAATCTGACATGGGGTAAAATTGTTTATTAGGTCATTATTCTTTATAGTCAATTTTTAACAATTTTCATCAATTTGTACATTTTTACAAATTTTTTTCAACTAAAACTACTAGGCTAAGTTCATTATAGATAGAGATAATTGTAAGCATAAAAATGTTTAGTAAAGTAAAATCTACGAACACATCACCATCACCAAAACACATAGACCAAGGGGAGCGACACAGGCTCTTTAGAGCCTCTAGTTATATATTTAGTTTAGACCTTTGGTTTTCCCGTTTGAATGGGTTTACACTAGTCATTTTTGGGGATCCTTATAACTTGCTATTCGGTGTGAGCCAAGGATTTGTGTTGAAGAGGGTACTTTAACCTATAATAGTTTCCTTCTACACACTGGGACTTGGATGGAGAGTTGTCTCATTGGCACTGATACCACATCTTCTTATATCTATGTATTATTTCGACATGTTTAATTGGGGTCTGGAGCTGGCATGTCAGTTACTGCTAGTAGTTCTTTGTTAATTTATGAATCATATTCATTTTGTGTAGTTTCTTTTGTTTACTATTTTGTCATTGGACTCGGATTTCCTTTAAACTGAGTTTTTCTGTGCATATTGTTGTGTGTTTGTTTATTCTACATGAGCTAGATATAGTTGTATAGCGGGAGGGTTGGGATCTCACAAAGCATGTTTAGCCCCGCCGTATTTATGCACCTGTCCCAAGACAGGAGACTCTGATCTTTGTTAGTTTTTTATGTTGTTTTTTTTTATCTAAGTTAAGTGTGACGTCCATTTTCACATAACAAGTATCTATACTATTAAACGAGAAGACCTCATTTTGGGTGTCGCTTCTCTTCCTTCCACAATAAATCAATCATCATGCCTCTGTGTCTTATAGGTAACATGCATAGTCGCATTTGTCATCCATTCTTATGATTATTCAGATTGAGTTATTTTGGGAGAAAAACGACAAAAAAGGAGTTCGGATATGATTCCGTCATCGGACTGACTTTTAGTCATAGATAAGACTTCCGGTTTTAAAGATGCACAAATACAACCAATCGTATGATAGATGACAAAAATGAAGAATAAATAAGCCAATCAGAGCGTTCTCCATATCATGGTGTTTAGATCGCAAGAACCACAACTATTATACCTCCTTATAGAGGACAATTATTTTTCGCGTTTATCTACATGTAAACTACGATGAAACTACTTTAATATATAGAGACAAGCTGTATATGCCCGCGATTTCGCGGGTGTGTTCTAGTATATTTTTATTTAGAGACGAGCTGAAGCCCGCCTCTGGTTGTGGGATTTTCTCGTTGTTTTGAAGACTCATTGGTGGCCTTCGGCTGTGCTCTTTGGTTAGGCTGTTGTTTCTTTGTCTCTTTACATTAACTTTTGTCTTAATTAATATTAAATTTCTTTGTAAACTCTAAAATTACCGTCTGATTATAATAAGACACGCAAGAATAAAAAACAAGAATGTGTCCCCAGTACACGAATGCCCCACTCGCACTATTATTTTCTATGTTCAGTGAACCGTGAAATTGGGATAAACCCTCCAATTTGGCATTAAAATTTAAAAGATCATATCATAGGGAACATGTATACTAAGTTTGAAGTCGATTGGACTTCAACTTCATCAAAAACTACCTTGACCAAAAACTTTAACCTGAAGCGGGACAGACGGACGAACGAACGAACGAACGGACGAACGGACGGACGGACGAACGGACGCACAGACCAGAAAACATAATGCCCCTCTACTATCGTAGGTGGGGCATAAAAATATTTGGCCTTCAATGTCTGAACCTTTTTTAATGTGAGTAACTTCATTGTTCAGTTAGATTTCGATTTTGATATTGTTTTTGAAAGTTTCCATAATAGATTTCCGGTAATTGTTCTGCATAAAACCCTAGTATGGGAAAGCACATTGACTTAATTTTCCAAACGTTTATTAGAACCCAATGATTTGGCAAGGTGTTGCAACCTGTAATGTGAAGAAGTTACAGCCGATTGCATTGAGTGTGTAGGCAAAGGTAGCATATCCTTGGTTAGCTTGCTTGTATTATTAGGTTAGGTAAGCTACCCTCCTTTAAGAGTAGACTAGTTCAACAGATAACCAATCAATCTGTCTGTAGGACTAGGCTCCTTCTACAGGAGGGTGGTATACCTTACCTAGTTACTTCATAGTTCAGCTAACAAACAAGCGATCCAAAGATATTACCTTTGTCTACACACTCAATGTAATCGGCTGTAATGAAAATGCGGAGTTTGTGAGACCAGGCTGAAGCAGCCAGTCGGTAGCAGCCAGTTTTCAAATATAAAAACACAAATATTGCATAAGACTCAAACGTACTTCAAATGTTTTTTATTAATATATAACCACTATATCATCAGTTGTTAATATATAATTAAGCAGTCAAAGACACTATTCAATGAATTTTAAAATTTCATTTCTGGTTCATTTAAGAATTGAATGTTTTCTTTTTTACTTCATTGAGGTGTAAAGCGTTGACCGAAATACATTCAGATATCTGGAGGAATTCCGTCCAAGAAGTTTCAAAATTACGAACATATAGGAACTTTAAAACAGTCTTTGAAACTGAAAATTACGTGAATTTGAACTTGAGTAAAATTGAGCGGTCACACTTAGTGCAATTTAGAAGTGGAATTTTACCATTAAGAGTGGAAACTGGTAGATACTCAAACGAAAGTGTAGAAGAAAGACTATGTATATTTTGTAAAAATCAAGAAACTGAAACTGAGTTCCATTTTGTTTGATTGTCCATTGTATACTGAATGTTGAGTTAACTTTTTTGGTAAACTTTTAATTGAGAAAAATTTCACAGATTTGAATCATGCTGACAAATTGAACTTTTTAATGTCTTTCCACATAAGAAAATTAGCAAAATATATAGTTCGTGCATTTCATATAAGACGTCAGTTGTTATATAACACTTAATTTTTTTACATATTTAAAGCTTAAATTTTTGTTTACAAATATTTTTATGTCTATATATTTTTGAAATTTACTTACGTCAACAAAAGATTAGAATGTGATATAATTGTTTAATAATTGTATTACTTTATTTGAGGTGACTTATAGGTCCATTGGGCCGGGTGTATTGCTATTTGTCATATATTATATGTTTATAATCTGTACATAATTTACACATGTCACTATAATAAATAATTTACTTACTTACTTACTTACTTACTTACTTACATTTTGTATGAAACGCGGAAGCGCTTCATTCTGAAAATGTGCGCACGGTCAACGCTTTTACAACCCTATGAAGTTACAAAAAGAAGCATTCAATATTTATAATTACATTTTTTAGCGGACAGAAGTATTTCCGTAGACATTTGTTTATTAACTTTTATGTAATGATGGGGTAGGGTAGGTTACTGAGGTCCACTTGAAAAAAAATTACAGGGACTCCAATGTGGTGTGGTCTATGCAGAACAATTACCGGAAATCTATGGTAGTTTGCAAAATAATAGTCTTTTTTTATAATGTATTATGTAAAATGTTGGCAAATAATGAAAGCACGCTTCTCAATTAATACACATAGAAATAAAGAAAACCCGTATGATAACCAATAACAATCTCCCAGAGACAAACTAACGTTCATTAAGGCAACTAGTATGATGGTCTGGATTCGGGGTTCTTAATTTCTGAATTCTTTGATATTTTAGGCCATATTTCTCTTTTCTTTATACTTTTTGACAATAATTCTCTTATCATTACATTTAGCACTTCCAAAGGACCCTAAATCAGCTCAGAAAGAGTATTTAGGTTTTAAGAATTATGTTGTACGCCCGATGAAGTAGATACTCGCATGATTTTACTTATGCATGCTATTCATGTAGACAAAGAGATAGGTGTGAAGGAATCAAGGGTAGGCTAATAACAAAGTCACAAGATACAGATGGTCTAATAGTATGCGTTCCTTACATCCACTCCATGTAGCATACACATGAGCTATGGTTTCAAACAGACACTATAACTTGTATACAAGATTTTCGCATCTATATAGATATAGAAAGATGTGGTGTGAGTGCCAATGAGACAATTCTCCATCCAAATAACAATTTAAAAAGTAAACCATTATAGGTAAATGTACGGCCTTCAACACGGAGCCTTGGCTCACACCGAACAACAAGGTATAAAGGGCCCAAAAATTACTAGTGTAAAACCATTCAAACGGGAAAACCAACGGTCTAATCGATATAAAAAACGAGAAACGAGAGACACGTATAAATTACATAAACAAACGACAACTACTGTATATCTGTCCACGAAATATGTAAAAGTCTCGGGTTTGCCATCTGTAACTTTCTACCATGCTGTTACATGATGCGATACAACGCATTGGACCCTGTTTAGGATCAGTAAGCGCACTGTTTTTGAGTCTTGAAGGACAGCCCAGATGATCATTTTACCGATTTGTCAAACCTTTCTTATTGTGACTTCGCTGAACCTATAGATGCAGATCTAGATCTTGTCAGGCTGAATGATCTCAAGTCAAAACTAAAAAAAGATCACTGTGACCTTAACAATTTGAGTGTAAAATTGGCTACAATTTAAAAAATTTCCCTTGTCAAACTTCCTCCTTGTGAATCTACTTTTAAACAACGGAGTGTCTATTCGTCCGGCCATCCGTCTGCGGATGCGCAAATCTTCAATATCAATAAAAGTGTCATGTGACGCGGAAAGTGTTTTTAAATGTTTGTAAAATACATCGGTGCTGTACATAACCTTCTCCCTTATTACATTTGTGGAATACTTGTAAACATTATGGCCAATTGTTGCTCATTTGGTCATCTGTATATGTAGGATAGGGTGTTTTACCTATTTCCAATACATGTTTTGTTTTCAAAACTTGTACCCCTCCCCCTTTTTCTCTGTTTGCAGTAATTTTTACTTCTGTAAAGCAAAGCTATACACAGAGCATTATATTCAACCAAATTCGACGTTAATTTAGAAACAAATCATTTATATATACTCTTTAACAACCAATAACAATAATTTGATTTTTACCTAGAAATTGACGAACACCTTACTATCAAAAGACGTGAAAATCACATTTTTTGTTTCGACAAATGATTAAAGTTAAGATCTAAAAAAACATCTTCAGATCGTACTTGTACCGAATTGAATACAAAATAATTAAATTTAGAAATTGAAATAGGTCAAGGTCACTGTTATTTAACAGCTTTTTGAAAATTTCAAATTTGCACCCTATATGCAAAAAAGTCAATCTAAAGTCATTTTTGGCGATAAAAATATAAAACAAGTTCTAAATGTACATACAAAAGATATTTTTCTATAAATTGGTTGTTTTTATTTTGCTCAAAACGCATATATGTAGGAGAAACAAGCTATCTAAATGTGACTGTGCATTTTTCTTGATTTTTTGCTTTGACCTTTGACCCTGATTTAAAAAAAACCATGACCACGGCAGACAACGACGACATCGCTATTTCGATCATGATGAGGCTTGTTCTCCTCTTTCCAACGATATAAAATATAGCCGTGTGTTATTCCGACATGTGTATATATATGTCTCTGATTGGGCACCCTACTATTCGACTAACTTCAATAATACATGTCAAATACCGTAAGTGTTAGGATTTATAGCTTGAAAAAAAACATGGAATCTAATATAAACTTGTTTACTATCTATTTCAGCTATTCCTTCTTTACATGAATAGCCAACCCATGGTGAATATAGGCAACAGTAGTCCAGTGGCGGATCCAGAGATTTTTATCAAGGGGGTGGGAACTGGCTGTCTAAGAGTAGGCCCGCTACAGTCATGCTTTATTGATTCCCTATATAATCAACAACATTTTTCACACAAAAATAGGGGATGCACGCACCCTGGCCTTCCTTCGAAACCAGGCCGTCTCTGTAGTATCAAAGTTTGATAAAGAAAATATAAGACCAGGCAACAAGTTAAAACACATTAAAATAATTCCATTTTTAATGTAAACTAAATAACTAATAAGAAAAAAAATATTGAGGACATTTGCATATAAGCCTGCTAATTCAACCGTATGTCATTTCTTTTTGACAAATATAGCGGTGTTCATTAACGCTCATTTTGTTTAGTTTTAAAATCATACTATTTTCAGTAATACCAATATATGTGACTGATAAATTCATAATAAAATTGGATGTTCATTTAAAGAAAAAACGCATTGTATTTATTGACTTTTATATATTCATATAATTAATTATCTGACCATTTTTGTTTCTTTTTTTCTGTTTCTTTTAAAGTTTGCATTTCTTAGTGTACAAGATTTTTCTGTTAAGTTGCATAATATTAAATCAAGCTCACTAGCTGCCTGATCTATCCCATTTTGATTTTCACTATATTTCTTTGATTCAAAGTTTATACTTTCATTTATAAAATTTTCAGAAGATAAGGATTAAATTAATATGTTTTTGGAGTTGTCGTTCCTGACTTATAAGATTTCTTGGTTTCCATTTGTCTTAGATATTTCAATTTGTGCATGATCTGAAAGTTGATTTCATTACAAAAACCACAATCCCAAACGATAAGCTTGATCTCCCAAAAGTATGATCGCCAGGAAGATATTTTTGGATCTTCACAATCTTTAGCATATAATGATGAACTTCAGATCCACAGAATACATATGTAAATTTTCTCTGGTTGTTACTAGTTGTTTCAAGCTAGGATCCCTTAAATATTCATTATTTGTATTTTAGGCCAATTTTGGTAATTTTTTTCAAAAATTGTAATTGTATTTGGCATAATTATTAACCTTGGCCGCCATCCACGATCCAAACAGTTTCTATATTGATGAATTCTATATCACATTTGGAATCGTTTGGTTACATAACAGTTTGGATGTAGGTGGCGGCCAATTTTTTTCTAAAGCTTTTAGGTCTGAAAATTGCCCAAAATCATATAATTTGACAAAATGTCCCAAATGCACCTAGTAAAATTATGTACTTTTATGAAAAGAACTGATTTATAAATCAAATCAAATCAAATAATTTTATTGCCATATAAACCAAAAACATGATCTGTGACAAACATAACATATATTCAAAAATACACAATACAATATTAAAATACAAAATGTATCAGTTCAAATTATTGTTTTGGGTCTCCCGTCCTCAGTTCTAATGACTGTCTTATCATAAAGGAAACTGTATTTTTAATGTGACTGTGTGATGTGGGGTTTAGTATTATTTTAAGTTTAAGCATGTCATGTTTAACATGCAGTATCTTTCCACTCTGAATTGGTTTGTTTAATTATGTCAAAATATTTGTTTCTATAAAAGTTATATTTAGGGCATTTGAGAAAGAAGTGTTTCTATCTCATTACAGAATTTGCAATATCTCTAATCTCTAGGGATCGTAAGATGTCTACCCTTTTCTATTAAAAGAGTGTGTTCGCTAATTCTGAATTTTGTTAATAGTTTTCTGGAGTCAGAATGGTTATATATAAATGTATAAGGTAAAATTCTTGTTTCAAGTTAATCTTAATATGTTTGTATAGGAAAATGTTATTACTTTCATTGAAGTCCTCTATCTTTTTCCCCAATAGATTATTGAAAAAGTCATTGCAATAAGATTTAATTTGCTTTTTTATGTTATTTATTGCTGTACCTGTATTTTGTACAGTTGTGATTATTTCTGGATTAATATCTAATTCTGTTAAAATATCAGTAAGGTAAGTATACCATGTATATATTCCTTCTGAGTGCATTTTTTTACACATTTCAGACGCCTCTTTTAATAAGGGGTTTACATTTTGGGTTTCTAGACGGGTTAAATATAGCAATGTTTGTGAGAGTATATACTCTTCAATAGGGAGTCGACCAAGTTCGTGTTGCTATATTTGACGAGGATTTTCTTACCCCAAGTATATGCTTACAGAATGAAAGGCGGACTTTTTCAGTGGGACTTTTGTCAATAAAAGATAACTTATCAACTGTCTGATTAGTTTTCTTTGCTCTCTCTTTAGCTCTATAATAGGTTATATATGTGTCCACAATGGTATACTTCAGAGTTGTATGTTAACACTGGTTTTACCATTGTTTCAAATAGATTACATGAAACATTTATAAACACTGGACACTTTTAATTTGCAAAACACTCATTTGCAAATCCGCCGCCGCCTCAAACAAGAGCTACAATATCATGTATATAACCAAAATGTGCGGAATTACATGGGATTCAATAATTTCATTGGTTTTATACTGTTACTTTCATATTTATTTTGCAATTTGAATTATAAAAACATGGGATTTTCAATATTCCATGGGACAGGGCAAAATCCCATGGGATTTACCATTATCCCATGGGATTTTTTTTGGTCCCATGGGATTATTGTAGTCCCATGGGATATTTGTTGTCCCATGGGACAAAAAAAATCCCATGGGACTATAATTATCCCATGGGATTTTTAATATCCCATGGGACAAAATAAAATCCTATGGGATTAAAATTATAAATATATATCTATAAATATAAAGTTATGTGTATGTTACAATGAATGCTGTTTGGTAGTAAAATGTTTTAAATGTATACGATTTTTTTTTTTGATTTTTTATATATACATATATATAATTGTTTTTTAATTTTGTCACAAACATGTTTTTTATTTGTTATGACAATAAAATGTATTCTTATTTTGGAATGTATGATAATAATATTTTACAGTCAAAGAATAAAGTCCTTTCTATGAAACAAAATGATGAAATTTCTAAATAAATGAAAAAATATTGTTTTGAAATCTTTGTCTTGTTTATTCTACATTGTATTATGAAAAATAGAACTGAAAAAATATTTCATATTCTGACTGAATAGTTCACTCTTTTCATGAGGTAAGATTTTCTTTGTTATAGGTGGTTCATTGCAATACTTGTATAGGCAAACAATTTGAATTATATATACTTTTGTGGTGTACATAATAGTATGCTTATATTTGCAAATTTATAATATAAACACTTTTTGTTAAAGTTTTTGCTTTCTTTATTCACAACTTGCTATGTACAATTATTCAGTCCACTATATAAGAGTGAAGTCAATAAATAATTTCATTCACTAGAATATTCCTGCAATTCTTAGACAAATTTTTTTTTCAATCTGTTCTTCAAAGATCTTCCTCTGTACATCTTTATTGAATGGAGAGATTCAAATGAGAAGACAAAGCAAGTTTATTTGGACAACAACATTCTAATATCTTGTTCATTCGTTCCATCTTTCAATTGATAATTACAGTGTTGTATTTATATGATCAAGTTCTTGTGCATCAATGATCGTGATGATATGACTCCTTTTTGTTTATAGTCATCATGTTGAAATTTCCTCTTTCAAATAAATGTAGGAAAAAACATGTTCCATTTCAAATTAATAAAAAAAGTCGCACTATGGAGAAAAATATCAGCTTTAAGTTTTCCGTTCAGTATTGATCTGTGAATGATGACCATGAAAATTGAGATGTCTGACCTACAAATACACAAACTCAAAAATTATCAGTGAAGAGATCAATAAAATGGCTATTTTATCATGTTTATGATTAATATGATAAACTTTCATTTAAATATTCAAGTACTAAATTACAGAAATCACTTAAATTTTATAATAGTTTAGTTAAAGTACAGCTTATTTAAAATCATAATAAAAAATATAGGCCACCGATGAGGTAAATAAGATATTACATTTCTAATGCCAAAAAATGGCATTTTTGCACAAAAGGGAGATAATTTGGAGCTTTTTCAATGATATATGTATTTTAAAAGTCATCTGGGGCCAAACCGAATTGATTGTTTTGAATGATTTGGTGTACCATATGATAAAGTTATAAATAAAATGAGTTATGAAAAAAAATATTAAACATTTTTCTGAAATTGTTATACCCTAGAGCCTCCTTAAATGTCATTTGATCTCTATTGGAGAAATGTCTCATTGAAAATCAGACTGCTAAGTGTTTCTTATTTTTATATCAACCCAGCCATATTATACCTGTCTAATATCAGGAGCTTGTACATAGTTCAGTGGTTGATGTTGGTTCATATCCGTCATTTTTATTTTTCATAATTTTTTGTTTTTATAAATTAGTCTGGTATATATTTGACGTTTGAATTGATGCTCTGTTTCAAATTTGGTTAGTGTTGACTTTTATAGATTACTATAACATGTATAGGGTATGGGTTTTCTCATTACTTACAGGTCATCAATGGCCTCTAATAAGTAATTACAATGCTTACATCCACTAAATTGAACTCTGATGGATAGTTTTCTCTTTCATCATACCACATCTTATTTTAATAAATATTTAATCATTATTCAAGGACAAAAACTTTTATAACAGTGGACTTACCATTTAGGCTTTGTTGACCTCTGTAAATCTTATTTTGTTGATAATTTCTTCTGTTTATAGTTTCCCCTTTATCTTTCATGTTCTTGCCCTACACATAAAAGGGTAAACATCATTTAATGACAAAAATAACTACTACATGTATTACATAATTAGTAGGCAACTGACAATTTTGTCTTATTTGTATATAACATCAACTTACTCATCATTCTTGCTGTTCAATATCATGAATATTATCATTATTCTATGAATATGAGGTCACAGTAAAATTAACCTTGGCAGGCAGACATCTTTTTTTATATGATACCTTGTAGTCATTCCATACAACAAGTAGACCTATGCTTAAAAAATCTAAGGCCAAAGTTAAAAATATGTTTGTTTCCCCTCCCCCCACACGGGTCAAAAATAAGCGCTCGGGTCAAAAAATTATTTTCCACAAAAAAATAGAAATTATTTTTTTCCTGAAAATAATTTGTTTCCATTTTTGGAAAGTGCTTGAAAGCAGAAGGATTGATAATCTAAATAAATACACTCAAATTGAGCACAAACAACTGATAAGTGGTCTGGACTGGACAAGTCAAACCATTCATGTGACCATGCTATGACAATCACATCCAGTTAAAAAAAAATAGAGGCTCTCAAGAGCCTGTACGTGTCGCTCACCTGTTAATGTGTTTACTGATGTCGGCCATCTTCGTTGGTAGGCAGGGTCATTAGACACTTTAAAAAAAAATAGATACCCTAGTATTATGATTGTGGCCAAGTTTGGTTAAATTTGGCTAAGTAGTTTTAGAAATGATTTTTATACAAGTTACAAAAATGACGAAAAAGTTGTTCAATATTGACTATAAAGGGCAATAACTCCTTAAGGGGTCCTCTAACAATTTTGATCATGCTGACTTATTTGTAGATCTTACTTTGCTGAACATTATTGCTGTCTACAGTTTATCTCTATCTATAATAGTATTCAAGATAATAACCAAAAACTGCAAAATTACCTTAAAATCACCAATTTTAGGGCAGCAACCCAACAACAGGTTGTCCAATTCAACTGAAAATTTGTGAGGGGATATATCTTATTCTGATGGACATTTAAATCTTAAAAGATTTGCCCTAAATGTCTTAATTTCAAAGATATAAAGCAAAACCTGCATTTTACCATAATGTTCTAATTTTAGCCATGTCGGCCATTTTGTTTGGTAGGCTGGGTCATCGGACACATTTTTTAAACTACAAACCACAATGATAATTGTGGCCAAGTTTGGTTAAATTTGGCAAAGTAGTTTCAGAGAAGAAGATTTTTAAAAAAGTTACAAAAAATGATGAAAAGTTGTTAAAAATTGACTATAAAGGGCAATAACTCCTTAAGGGGTTGACTGACAATTTTGGTCATGTTGACTTATTTGTAGGTCTTACTTTGCTGAACATTATTGCTTTTACAGTTTATCCTATCTATAATAGTATTCAAGATAATAACCAAAAACTGCAAAATTTCCTTAAAATAACCATTTCACAGGCAGCAACCCATCAACAGGTTGTCCGATTCGTCTGAAAATTTCAGGGCAGATAGATCTTGACCTGATCAACAATTATACCCAATGTCAGATTTGCTCTAAATGCTTTGGTTTTTGAGTAATAAGCTAAAAACTGCATTTTCCTATTTTTAGCCATGGCGGCCATCTTGGTTGGTTTGACGGGTCACGCCACACATTTTTTAAACTAGATACCCCAAGGATGATTGTGGCCAAGTTTGGTAGAATTTGGCCAAGTAGTTTCAGAGGAGAAGATTTTTGTAAAAGTTTACGGACAACGGACGCAGGACGACAGACGACAGACGCCAAGTGATGAGAAAAGCTCACTTGACCTTTCAGGTCAGGTGAGCTAAAAAGAACCTGCCTTCCTGGTCTGTTTACAAAGGGTAGACCCGGGGGAGGGGAAACAGACATTCTTTTAAATGTGGCCTGATAAAATGACAAAACCAAGAAAACTTATCATTGACCAAAGAACAATAAAATGCGGTCATGGTTTATATATATGAATCTGCCATTCAGACATGCACACCTAACAATTGTTTCATATCTACCAAATATAATCTACCTGTAACTTTAAACAGTCATATGATAAACTGTTTATCAATTTTTTTGTACATAAATTAGGTTCTTAGTTTTCAACTTTCAACTTGGCTATCATGTGTAAAATCATACAAGTGTTGGCAAAACAGAAAGTTGTCGAGCGATGAATCTGAAAATGCATCACACGGTATAGCTGACTTATTTAACCCTGAAACCAAATTTCAGAAATCCTTCTATTGTAGTTCCTAAGGAAAATGAGACGAAAAATATTCATCGGACGGACTGACTGACGCAAGAATGGATGGACAGACAGGGGTAAAACATTATACCCCCCCTTTTTTAAAGTGGGGGCATAATTATAATACGGGGCTATAAAAACCCATGCAAGATGTCAAAACAAAAAGAAGTAACCTAATTCTTACTTGTTTGGGGCTATTTATTTATTGTCGGTTATACATATAACAATACAACATATTAAAGGTCTGTAGAGATTTTATCCGACATACATATATGACAAGCACAATACATTTGTACATGAAACATAACGCTCATCACTGAGAGAGTAGTCTCAGATAGAGGGAGGCGGGGTCAACCAAACTCCCCTATTCAATCTGAATGTAGGACAGAAAGTCACAGTCAAAAAGTCACACTGTTTCAGGACAAAAAGTAACAATTTAGTTTTGAGATTATTTTTCTTTGAACAAGAAAACACTCTTTTTGTATTTTTCTTGAAGTTTTATACATGAACATGATGTAGCAACTTTAAATAAAAAATTATTAAAAACAAATAAATCAGTGCATTAGGTTTGCGCACATTACCATTACATTTGCGCACAAAAATCATTACGTTTGTGTGTGCAGCTTTTGATTACATTTGCACGCATTTTTTAACATGTAAATATAAAAAAAAAGATATAGTATGATTGCCTTTTACAGCTGACTATGCGGTATGGGCTTTACCTCGGGCTTTGCTCATTGTTGAAGGCTGTATGGTGACCTATGGTTGTTAATGTCTGTGTCATTTTGGTCTCTTGTGGACAGTTGTCTCATTGGCAATCATACCATATCTTCTTTATATTGGCTTATGGTTGAAGGTCGTAAAGACCTCTAGTTGTTAATGTCTGTGTCATTTTGGTCTCTTGTGGACAGTTGTCTCATTGGCAATCATACGGCCACATCTTCTTTTTTATATTATGAACAATTTCCTAAAATTAAAAATGAATATATGTAATAAAAAGAAGATATTTCAAAATCTTTTTTCATTTATATTCAATCAATTGTCAACAAATTGTTTGTGACTTTTTGTCCTATCAACTTTGTTACTTTATGCCTGAGTTTGACATATGTTTGACTTTTTGTCCTGTGACTTTTTGTCGGAATGTCCTGTGACTTTCTGTTCGTTTACCTTCCATCTTAATCAGTGAACTGAATAATTGTTTTTGCAGAAGTCCGGGGAGTGTTAAAAAATCACATGTGCAAGTTGAGAGTCAATACTTACACAGTGACTACACAATTCTTTTTCAGAATGTCGTCGAATGTCAGCAAAAAAGAATCACTGGTGACAGGGGAGTGTAACCGATGAATTGATCCTGAATCAGATAAGATTTTCCCGGTACGTCTAAACACCGCTCAGGAGGACCTCCTGGGTGCACACATGCAGGGCATACAAAGTGCACTCATGGCAGACCCTATAACGTCGTATCTGCACACATGATGGATTTATATATTCGTTATAGATCGTCATACACTTCTCATTTTAGAGTTAAATTTGCAAGCAACCTCTTATTAAAGATTTTAAAATAATAATGCTACTAAAAATATATTATTTCCCCCCAATTTTCGCAATTTTTTCGCCATATAAAATATTTAGGCGACTGTGCTTTTAGTGAATATAAACGATGACGAGGCCTCACCAGAGACATATACACATATATATGTCTCTGGCCTCACGAATAAATATAAATATGAAATATACTGGAACATCGATTAGCATAGATCGAGCAGCAGAGTAAACTTCCACATAAATCTCGAAGTTATTTACGCCGGATAATATAGACTGTGCTCCTGAATAAAGTTGTCAAATACATTAATTTGTGTTTTTTACTTCTACAAGAAATTTGATTCAAATGCTAATTACGCACCATTTGCTGAGCAGAGAATCATTCTAAGCCAGGAAACGTCTATACTAACTGATAACAGTAAGAATAGAAAGTCTCTATAAAAAGGCAGTTAATCCTAACAGAACTGTATTAACTTAATGATACATGTACATCAAGTTCCAGCACCTCACCAAGCACCCTTGCTTTGCATACTGAGATGGCAAACTGGTGTGTGTCAGTATTTTAATATAAAACTGCGTAGGTTAATATCGTTTGATTCAACGTTTGTTTGGTTATTTTTTAAGGATCGTTGTAAAATTGTATCTAAATCTTTGTTAAAATACGATTTTAAATTGTTCAATTCTTTCTTTTTCATAATTTCGTCAAAGTCTACTTTTTAAAGTTTTAAATTTTACAGAAAAAAAATGAATATTCCATTTTGATTTGAAGAAAATCTTTTTGAACTGTCATGACATGGTGTTGCAAAGCTGATTACAGGTAACTATAACATACAGTCATTTTCCATTACGACAGTGCGTGTATTCTCGGGTGTGTATAACGTATAGTTTTCTAGAGAACATCCTGTCTACGTGTAATACAGATTGATGACATTATACAATTTCAACACCACTAATTTTTCGAAGAAAAAAAAATAAAAAAAAATATGAAATTAAGAAGAAAAGTAGCAAATATGAACTTCAGTAATTGCGCATTGAGTAAACATAATTTCAATATTGCATGAACAAATCCGTGAGAAAACGTATATATACATGTATGAATAAAGATGTGTTTAAAAAGACCTATTGGCTTTATTTCACACTAGGACCTAAGATAACTAGAACTAAGCAATGGTTGATCCAGAAATTTTCATAAGTGGGGACTCATTGACTGCCTTAGAGGGGTCACGTCCAGTCATGCCTCCGTGATTCCCTATATAATCTACCATTTGTTTCCCAAGATTTAGGAGGGGGGCTGGTACACACACATATATAAAAATATACCGGCCTCTGCGGCGGAGCCAGCCATTTGAAAAGGAGGGGGTCCCAACCCAGGACAAAAGGGGGAGGGGGGTGTCAACCATATGTCCCCATTCAAATGCATTGATCGTTCAAAAAAAGGGGTGGTTCCAACCCCCGAAACCCTCCCCCTGGATCCGCCACTGATACCTAGTATGCATATAATTAAGAACAGCTTTGAATATATGCATATAAAATAATGGTACGTTTAAAAACCGTTCAGGAATATACTGGTTGCACACAGGACATTAAGTAACTTAGGACATGTATATATAATAGTAATAGTTCAGGGTATACATTCGATAACTGACATATTTTATAATTTTGTAATTTTTGTTTTGATAAAATCAGAAACATATAATACATGTATTGAGACATATATAATACATGTTTTGAGACACATATAATACATGTGTCTCTGAATAAAATCAAACCATCTTTAAAGAAGTTATTTCAGTTTGAATCGACTGTCTTTTGCATTAAAATTCCAAAACGCCAAAACCTGCAAGAAAGAAACATTTATATTCGGTGATTTTTACACTAAACGTTTTCGTAATTTGTTTTAAAAATATTAAAAAGTACATGTACATCGTTTTTTCAAGATTTGTATAGTAACTGGTTTAATTGTTAAATTGCGAGATGCTAATTAATAAACTATGATCTATCTATCGGCATGCGTCGTTATTTGGGATACGTCACGGATGACCGATCATCATTTGAATTTGGTCAATTGATCTTTAATAATTAGGACTAATTGGTGATGGCAGAGAATAAGTCGCTGGTGATGGTTAAAAACATATAGAAGTAAACTTTGCAAAAAAAAAAGGTTTCCTTGGAAAAAATTATGAAAATATATGAATATGCTATATAAAAAAAATTTCCGAAATAATAATTAAAGATGTTTAGAAATAACAAATTTTCACAGTTGGGAAATTTTCAATTCAAGTTATTTCATTTTGAAAACGTTGAAAAATATAGATCTTATTATATGTACAATTTGGGCCGCTTGGAGATCAACTTGTAAAACCCTGCATAATTAGGGTTTGTCTACTTTCGTCTTTTTATATTGCCAAACATTCTATAATCAAGGATTTGAACAAGGCCTTAGTTACACCAGGGTTTTCGATATCACAAACTAGTCAAAACATTTACTAAATTTTATCATCGGTATAAAGACATTATTCGTAAATATAGCTCAACATGCAGACTTTTAATACGTTCAGGTATTTCACATCCAATTTTTTATGGTAATATTCTTTATAAAGCACAAAGGGTGTCAGTATTCACCTCAGAAACTTACAAAACCTTTGAATAGACTTATTAAGAAGGGATATAATTACGATACTGTTGTCAAGTCATTAAAGATTGCATATTTTGGCGTTAATATTGGGTCATTGATAAGGTCTTTGCATCGGAACTAAACACATTTATTCTAAAAAC